>NC_044043.1:19698924-19821841 GCF_901765095.1 Microcaecilia unicolor | reverse complement strand
TAGGTGCAACCCTGGTCATGGAACTGGATGGGTCAAAGTATGGGACCAAAATCAGTGGTGTAACCTTTTGCTGTATTGTCCATCTGAAAGTGATTGGAGGGCATGAAACTATCTCAACAGCCCAATAGAGAGAAAGACCCCAACCCAATTGGATAATATATAATATATGAATGGGGTCAGTCTCTTTCTCTCACTCCCCCCTTTCTGGAGGCAAATGCCTGGTGGAGGTGTGTATCCCAGATTAGATAAATGGCAAGTTATGCCCTCAATATGCAGGGCCACCACATGGTGAAGGTGTATGTCACATGGCAAAAGGAGGAAGCTAAGCAGGTGCAACCCTGGTCAGGAACTGGATGGGTCAAAGTAGGGGACCAAAATCAGTCATGTAACCTTTTGATGTATTGTCCATCTGAAAGTGATTGGAGGGCATGAAACTATCACAACAGCCCAATGGAGAGAAAGACCCCAACCCAACTGGATAATATAAATATATGAATGGGGTCAGTCTCTTTCTCTCTCTCCCACCTTTCTGGAGGCAAATGCCTGGTGGAGGTGTGTATCCGAGATTAGATAAATGGCAAGTTATGCCCTCCCTATGTGGGGCCACCCACATGGTGAAGGTGTGTCACATGGCAAAAGCAGGAAGCTAAGCAGGTGCAACCCTGGTCAGCAACCGGATGGGTCAAAGTAGGGGACCAAAATCAGTGGTGTAACCTTTTGCTGTATTGTCCATCTGAAAGTGATTGGAGGGCATGAAACTATCTCAACAGCCCAATAGAGAGAAAGACCCCAACCCAATTGGATAATATATAATATATGAATGGGGTCAGTCTCTTTCTCTCTCTCCCCCCTTTCTGGAGGCAAATGCCTGGTGGAGGTGTGTATCCCAGATTAGATAAATGGCAAGATATGCCCTCCCCACATGGGGCCACCCACATGGTGAATGTGTATGTCACATGGCAAAAGCAGGATGCTAAGCAGGTGCAACCCTGGTCAGGAACTGGATGGGTCAAAGTAGGATCCCAAAATCAGTGGAGTAACCTTTTGCTGTATTGTCCATCTCAAAGTGATTGGAGGGCATGAAAAGAAACTACCTCAACAGCCCAATGGAGAGAAAGACCCCAACCCAACTGGATAATATATAATATATGAATGGTGTCAGTCTCTTTCTCTCTCTCCCCCCTTTCTGGAGGCAAATGCCTGGTGGAGGTATCTATCTCAGATTAGATAAATGGCAAGTTATGCCCTCCCTATGTGGGGCCACCCACGTGGTGAAGGTGTATGTCACATGGCACAAGCAGGAAGCTAAGCAGGTGCAACCCTGGTCAGGAACCAGATGGGTCAAAGTAGGGGACCAAAATCAGTGGTGTAACCTTTTGCTGTATTGTCCATCTGAAAATGATTGGAGGGCATGAAAAGAAACTATCTCAACAGCCCAATAGAGAGAAAGACCCCAACCCAATTGGATAATATATAATATATGAATGGGGTCAGTCTCTTTCTCTCTCTCCCCCCTTTCTGGAGGCAAATGCCTGGTGGAGGTGTGTATCCCAGATTAGATAAATGGCAAGATATGCCCTCCTTATGTGGGGCCACCCACGTGGTGAAGGTGTTTGTCACATGGCAAAAGCAGGAAGCTAAGCAGGTGCAACCCTGGTCAGGAACTAGATGGGTCAAAGTAGGGGACCAAAATCAGTGGTGTAACCTTTTGCTGTATTGTCCATCTGAAAGTGATTGGAGGGCATGAAACTATCTCAACAGCCCAATAGAGAGAAAGACCCCAACCCAACTGGACAATTTATAATATATAATATATGAATGGGGTCAGTCTCTTTCTCTCTCTCCCACCCTTCTGGAGGCACATGTCTGGTGGAGGTGTGTATCCCAGATTAGATAAATGGCAAGTTATGCCCTACCTACGAGGGGCCACCCACATGGTGAAGGTGCATGTCACATGGCAAAAGCAGGAAGCTAAGTAGGTGCAACCCTGGTCATGGAACTGGATGGGTCAAAGTAGGGGACCAAAATCAGTGGTGTAACCTTTTGCTGTATTGTCCATCTGAAAGTGATTGGAGGGCATGAAACTATCTCAACAGCCCAATAGAGAGAAAGACCCCAACCCAATTGGATAATATATAATATATGAATGGGGTCAGTCTCTTTCTCTCTCTCCCCCCTTTCTGGAGGCAAATGCCTGGTGGAGGTGTGTATCCCAGATTAGATAAATGGCAAGATATGCCCTCCCTAAGTAGGGCCACCCATGTGGTGAAGGTGTATGTCACATGGCAAAAGCAGGAAGCTAAGCACGTGCAACCCTGGTCAGGAACTGGATGGGTCAAAGTAGAGGCCCAAAATCAGTGGTGTAACCTTTTGCTGTATTGTCCATCTGAAAAATGATTGGAGGGCATGAAAAGAAACTATCTCAACAGCCCAATAGAGAGAAAGACCCCAACCCAATTGGATAATATATAATATATGAATGGGGTCAGTCTCTTTCTCTCTCTCCCACCTTTCTGGAGGCAAATGCCTGGTGGAGGTATCTATCTCAGATTAGATAAATGGCAAGTTATGCCCTCCCTATGTGGGGCCACCCACATGGTGAAGGTGTTCTCCGAGGACAAGCAGCCTGCTTGTCCTCACTGATGGGTGATGTCCACGGCAGCCCCTCCAATCGGAATCTTCACTAGCAAAGTCCTTTGCTAGCCCTCGCGCGCCCGCGCGCACCGCGCATGCGCGGCCGTCTTCCCGCCCGAAACCGGCTCGAGCCGGCCAGTCTTCTTTTGTCCGGCTCGGTACGGTCGTGTTTTCGCCGTGTCGAGCCCCGGAAAGTCGACCTCGCGCGTCCAAATTCTGTTTGAGCGTGTTTTTTTCCTTCGGGAAATCTTTGTTAGTCGGGAAGTGCTCCGGAAACCCTTCGACCGGGTTTCGTGTCAATCCTCCCCGTACTTCCAGCTTTTTGCCCCGGTAAGTTTTCTTTCGTCGTCGGGGTAGGCCTCTTTTCGGCCTCGGTTGAGATTTTTTCTCCCTCTAAATTTTTGGTGGTTCCATTTCGCCATTTCGGCTTTTGATTTCGAGGCGTGATTTTTCCGCCCATGACATCGAAGCCTTCCAGCGGCTTCAAGAAGTGCACCCAGTGCGCCCGGGTTATCTCGCTCACTGATCGACACTCGTCGTGTCTTCAGTGTCTGGGGGCCGAGCACCGCCCTCAGAACTGTAGTCTGTGTTCCCTTCTTCAAAGGCGGACTCAGGTAGCGAGACTAGCCCAGTGGAACGTGTTGTTCTCGGGCTCTTCGTCGGCATCGGCACCGGGATCTTCGAGTGCATCGACGTCGTCAGCGTCCAGACCATCTTCCTCGGCCGCCCCTGCATCGAGTGCATCGAGGCATCGGGCCTCTGCATCGGCGCCGAGACATCGGATAGCTGCATCGACGTCGGTGGTACCAGGACCTCGTCTGCTGATGTCGTCGGACGGTGGTGCATCGGGTGGAGTGCAGGTGAGGGCTGTCCATTCCCCTGCTGGTGGCGGTGAGCCCTCGGGTGGGTCTCCTCCTACCCTGAGGGCTCCTGCGGTACAGCCCCCCCGAGATCGACCTTCTTCAGTCTCGGCCCCGAGGAAGCGACGGATGGATTCGACGTCCTCCTCGTCGGTGCCGGGGAGCTCCGGTGACATGCTTCGGAAGAAATCGAAGAAGCATCGACACCGGTCTCCTCCCCATGTCGGCACCGAGAGCTCTGGGTCGCCGAGGGATTCGGCACCCAGCAGGCATCGGCACCGAGAGGACCGCTCACCCTCTGTTCAGGAGGTGTCGATGCGCTCCGCTCTGGACAGCCCGGTACAGCCTCCACGCCCGGAACAGGTACTGACGTCGACGCCTGCATCGACCTCACAGCCTTTCTCTACAGCCGCTCTAAACGAGAGCCTCCGGGCCGTTCTCCCAGAGATTCTGGGAGAGCTGTTGCGCCCTACCCCTCCGGTACCGGCGGTGCTTGCGCCTCCGGTACCGTCGAGCGTGGCGCCGGCTGGCCCATCGCCCAGGTTGAGGTCCCCGACGTCGGTACCCGCGTGCGGTACCGACCGCGGCCACCTCCCAGGAAGGCTCCCCGACTACGTCGGCGGAGGGAGCTTCGCCGATGCGGGCAAGGGAGTCTACCTCTCGACGCCCCCATCGTGGACGTGGCTCCACTGAGTCGAGCAGGGTGAGGTTGCAGACACAGGTTCGTGAACTTGTATCTGACACCGAGGGTGAGGCCTCGTGGGAGGAAGAGGAAGATCCTCGATATTTCTCTGACGAGGAGTCTGAGGGTCTTCCTTCTGATCCCACTCCCTCTCCTGAAAGACAGCTTTCTCCCCCCGAGAGTCTGTCTTTCGCTTCCTTTGTCCGGGAGATGTCTACGGCCATCCCCTTCCCGGTGGTTGTGGAGGACGAGCCCAGGGCTGAAATGTTTGAGCTCCTGGACTATCCTTCTCCACCTAAGGAAGCGTCCACTGTTCCCTTGCACCATGTCCTGAAAAAGACATTGCTTGCGAACTGGACCAAGCCATTAAGTAATCCCCACATTCCCAAGAAGATCGAGTCCCAGTACCGGATCCATGGGGACCCAGAGCTGATGCGCACTCAGTTGCCTCACGACTCTGGAGTTGTGGATTTGGCCCTAAAGAAGGCTAAGAGTTCTAGGGAACATGCTTCGGCGCCCCCGGGCAAGGACGCTAGAACCTTAGACTCCTTTGGGAGGAAGGCCTACCATTCTTCTATGCTCGTGTCCAAGATCCAGTCCTACCAGCTCTACACGAGCATGCACATGCGGAACAATGTGCGGCAGTTGGCGGGCTTGGTTGATGCTCTTCCCCCTGAGCAAGCCAAGCCTTTTCAGGAGGTGGTCAGGCAGCTGAAGGCGTGCAGAAAATTCCTGGCCAGAGGAGTTTATGACACTTTTGATGTTGCGTCCAGGGCCGCTGCTCAAGGTGTGGTGATGCGCAGGCTCTCATGGCTGCGCGCCGCCGACCTGGAGAATAGAATCCAGCAGCGGATTGCGGACTCGCCTTGCCGTGCGGACAACATTTTTGGCGAAAAAGTCGAACAGGTGGTAGAGTCTCTCCACCAGCGGGACACCGCATTCGACAAATTCGCCCGCCAGCAGCCTTCAGCTTCTACCTCTACAGGTAGACGATTTTTTGGGGGAAGGAAGACTGTTCCCTACTCTTCTGGCAGGCGCTCGCTCTCGTCAGCAGCATGCGACTCAGCAAGGCCCCGCGGCTCCCCAGCAAAAGCAAGGGGCGAGCTTTTGACTGGCTCCAGCAGAGCATAGCCGACATCCAAGTGTCAGTGCCGGGCGACCTGCCAGTCGGAGGGAGGTTGAAAGCTTTTCACCAAAGGTGGCCTCTCATTACCTCCGATCAGTGGGTTCTGCAAATAGTCCGGCAAGGATACACCCTCAATTTGGCATCAAACCCTCCAAATTGTCCACCGGGAGCTCAGTCTTACAGCTTCCAGCACAAGAGGGTACTTGCAGAGGAACTCTCCGCCCTTCTCAGCGCCAATGCGGTCGAGCCCGTGCCATCCGGGCAAGAAGGGCTGGGATTCTATTCCAGGTACTTCCTTGTGGAAAAGAAAACAGGGGGGATGCGTCCCATCCTAGACCTAAGGGCCCTGAACAAATATCTCGTAAAAGAAAAGTTCAGGATGCTTTCCCTGGGCACCCTTCTCCCCATGATTCAGCAAAACGATTGGCTATGCTCTCTGGACTTGAAGGATGCCTATACACACATCCCGATACTGCCAGCTCACAGACAGTATCTGCGATTTCAGTTGGGCACCCGCCACTTCCAGTACTGTGTGCTACCCTTTGGGCTCGCCTCTGCGCCCAGGGTGTTCACAAAGTGCCTAGCTGTGGTAGCAACGGCACTTCGCAGGCTGGGAGTGCACGTGTTCCCATATCTCGACGATTGGCTGGTGAAGAACACATCCGAGGCAGGAGCCCTGCAGTCCATGCAGATGACTATTCGCCTTCTGGAGCTACTGGGGTTTGTGATAAATTACCCAAAGTCCCATCTTCTTCCAGTGCAGAACCTCGAATTCATAGGAGCCCTGCTGGATTCTCGGACGGCTCGCGCCTATCTCCCAGAGACGAGAGCCAACAACTTGTTGTCCCTCGTCTCCCGGGTGCGGGCGTCCCAGCAGATCACAGCTCGGCAGATGTTGAGATTGCTGGGCCACATGGCCTCCACAGTTCATGTGACTCCCATGGCCCGCCTTCACATGAGATCTGCTCAATGGACCCTAGCCTCCCAGTGGTATCAGGCCGCTGGGGGACTAGAGGACGTGATCCACCTGTCCACGAGTTTTCTCGAATCCCTGTATTGGTGGACGATTTGGACCAATTTGACTCTGGGACGTCCCTTCCAAATTCCTCAGCCACAAAAAGTGCTGACCACGGATGCGTCTCTCCTGGGATGGGGAGCTCATGTCGATGGGCTTCACACCCAAGGAAGCTGGTCCCTCCAAGAACGCGATCTACAGATCAATCTTCTGGAGTTACGAGCGATCTGGAACGCTCTGAAGGCTTTCAGAGATCGGCTGTCCCACCAAATTATCCAAATTCAGACAGACAACCAGGTTGCCATGTATTATGTAAACAAGCAGGGGGGCACCGGATCTCGCCCCCTGTGTCAGGAAGCCGTCAGCATGTGGACCTGGGCTCGCCGGAACGGCATGGTGCTCCAAGCCACATATCTGGCAGGCGTAAACAACAGTCTGGCCGACAGACTGAGCAGGATTATGCAACCTCACGAGTGGTCGCTCAATTCCGAAGTGGTGCGCCAGATCTTCCAAGCGTGGGGCACCCCCTTGGTGGATCTCTTCGCATCTCGAGTGAACCACAAAGTCCCTCAGTTCTGTTCCAGGCTTCAGGCCCACGGCAGACTGGCATCGGATGCCTTCCTCCTGGACTGGGGGGAGGGTCTGCTGTATGCTTATCCTCCCATTCCTCTGGTGGGGAAGACTTTGTTGAAACTCAAGCAAGACCGAGGCACCATGATCCTGATTGCTCCTTTTTGGCCGCGTCAGATCTGGTTCCCTCTTCTTCTGGAGTTATCCTCCGAAGAACCGTGGAGATTGGAGTGTTTTCCGACCCTCATCACGCAGGACGAGGGGGCTCTTCTGCATCCCAACCTCCAGTCTCTGGCTCTCACGGCCTGGATGTTGAGGGCGTAGATTTTGCCTCTTTGGGTCTGCCAGAGGGTGTCTCCCGCATCTTGCTTGCTTCCAGGAAAGACTCCACTAAGAGAAGTTACTTCTTCATTGGCGGAGGTTTGCCGTCTGGTGTGACAGCAAGGCCCTAGATCCTCGCTCTTGTCCTACACAGACCCTGCTTGAATACCTTCTGCACTTGTCTGAGTCTGGTCTCAAGACCAACTCTGTAAGAGTTCATCTTAGTGCAATCAGTGCATACCATTACCATGTGGAAGGTAAGCCGATCTCAGGACAGCCTTTAGTTGTTCGCTTCATGAGAGGTTTGCTTTTGTCAAAGCCCCCTGTCAAGCCTCCTACAGTGTCATGGGATCTCAATGTC
Organism: Microcaecilia unicolor; assembly: GCF_901765095.1. Taxonomy (NCBI): domain Eukaryota; kingdom Metazoa; phylum Chordata; class Amphibia; order Gymnophiona; family Siphonopidae; genus Microcaecilia; species Microcaecilia unicolor. The sequence goes on along the minus strand of NC_044043.1, from coordinate 19,814,272 downwards.
GTTCTCACCCAGCTGAAAGTGATTGGAGGGCATGAAACTATCTCAACAGCCCAATGGAGAGAAAGACCCAACCCAACTGGATAATATATAATATATAATATATAATATATGAATGGTGTCAGTCTCTTTCTCTCTCTCCCACCTTTCTGGAGGCAAATGCCTGGTGGAGGTATCTATGTCAGATTAGATAAATGGCAAGTGACACCAAATTTAACAACTGTTAGGTTCACAACTGGCACTGTTCTGTAACTATAATACCCAAAATTCCTCACTAGTCTACTCCAGGAGGATGAATTACTGAAAGAGATATTCCCATCCCCACCAGTACTGGCCTTCTGACAGCCACCCAACTTAAAATACAAGCTAATCAGAAGTAAACTTCCATCACAGACAAAAAAAGAACAGAAGGGCACACTTCCCTGTAATTTATCCAGTTGCAAACTATGCCAAAATATTTCACAGGACCCCAAAGTCATCCACAAAGGAAAGATATTCAACATAAAGGGATCTTTCACTTGCTCATCTTCCAATGTGGTATATATCATTCAGTGTAAAAAATGTAATAAAAGATGCTATATTGGAGAAACAGGCCAGATGCTTAAGACGATTCAATTAACATAGACATCACATGAACAATACTGGTGCCAATAGGGCTCCCACCCCTGTTGGTCAGCATTTTACAGGACCAGGACACTGTACGAGTGACTTCACAGTGAGAATCCTGAACGGTAACAAGACCTTTGAAGTCAGAATGACTGAATATTTTAATACCCAACAGAAAGGACTTAACAAGGATCTGGGGTTCCTAGCCCATTATAAACCATAAAGCTGGGATTCACGTGATGCGGTGGGAGCAGTAAGAGTGTTTTTGTGCTGCTCCGAGGGCCCCGCTCGTTCCCGACCTATACCGCCACAAGAAAATTTGTAAAAACTGACCTGGCATTGTAGGAGAATATCTCGTTCCTATGCCGCTGGGAAGCACAAGAAAGAGCTCTAAAAGCGAAAAAAGAAAAGCTACTTGCGGCTAACAGCTAATCCAAGATGGCGACCGCATCTCCGCGAAGCGGACTTCACTGCCCGACAACTTGCGCAACTGGTAGCAGCGTTAGGAACTGCACTAGAACCCCGTTTTGCCGCACTCGAGGGCCGACTGGAGAAAATAGATGGCACATTGACGGACATAACAAGCAGAACGGCAGAAGTTGAAAAACGAGTATCAGCCTGGAGGATGCATGGCAGCAACGCGAACTGGATATAACAAGCTTAAAGCAACAGCTAACAGCTCAAGCAGAGAAGCTAGATGAACTGGAGAACAGGGCCAGGCGCTGCAATCTCAGGCTGGTTGGCCTGCATGAAACCATACCGGACAAAAACCTGGGCACAGTGCTCTCCAAAGAATTCACCATATCAGACAGCAGAAGCCACATTGTATTGAACGGGCCCAAAGACTAGGGAGACCGGGTCATCTTGGATCTAGACCCAGAGTGGTCATAATAAAAGTTCTTAACTATCTCCATAAAGAAGAGATTCTACAGGGGTACCGACAGAAAGAGACACCTTAAGATATACGGACAACCAAATCAGAATATTCCAGGATTACTCAGCTAGTGTGCAGGAGAGGAGACGATAATTCCATCCGATTTGCTCCTCTCTAATTGATAAAAACACTTGGTTTATGCTCCTGTACTCAGGGACGCTGAAAATCATGAAAGATGGAAAATGGATATCCTTTACTTCAGAACAATCAGCGACCCAATTTATCAATCAGGAGCTTCACGGACCTGCAACGCCAACGTGAAGGTCCATCAAAAGAACTGGTGAGCAGACTCTGTACTTGATACGACCATTTTTCTAGGTCTGATAACACTCTCAAGGTCTCAAATTCAAAGATGGCAATTGCCAGAGGTTAAATGTAATAATGATGGGTCCGGGGAAGGGGGGGGGGGAGTGGGGCACTCAGCACATTGTGACTCGGCCTTGATGGGGAATGCCCTTTCAAGGTATTTCTTAGGAGGAGGGGAAGAAATGGGTAGACTTGAGGATTGGGGGAGGGATAGGGGTGGGGGAGGGTGTTGAAGGGGATAGGATAATTAGAGAGGGCAAGGGGGGAGGGGATATTACTGGTACCTACAATTACACGAGAGTTAGATCGAATATTGCTCTCCTATTACAACATTTACACTCCTGGGGAGAGGCTGGGCCCCCGGGGGTAAAGTCAGGAAATATTATTGATAGTATCTCCAAAATTGAAGAGACATTAGCTGCTCTGGAATAAGGGTCTTGTCGTGGAATGTTTCTGGCGATGGCCAGTGAAGCGATATAAGATCCTTAAACTTGTACAGTGCTGCGTAACCCTGGCAGCGCTATAGAAATGCTAAGTAGTAGTAAGTAGTAGTAGTAAGATCCTATCCGAGCTATGGCGACGCAACATAGATTTTGCATGTTTGCAAGAAACAAAACTATCAGACACTGAGCATAGGAAACTGAGCAGCAGTGAGTGGGTGAGAGCCACTTCTCATCCTCGTCGGGCTCCTCGAGCGGGGTTGCAATACTAGTGCGCAACCGCCCTAATATATAAAGATACAGAGGGACGTATAGTGTTAATACGTGTTAACTACCAAGGTCAGAGCTTCTATCTGTGCGCTATATACGCTCCAAATTCTTTCAGCCCAGGTTTCTTTCAGTCTTTAATAGCGCTAGGGCTGCAATACACTGATGTCCCCTGGGTGTGGGCGGGAGATTTCAATCACGTGCAAGACCCGACCTTGGATAGATCATCGCCCACAGTTATTCCAGGGTGGGTAAGGGATATCTGAACTCTGTAAACACCTGCATTTAATTGATCCGTGGCGTTCTCTCCACCCTACCACAAAAGACTATACCCATCAGTCCAAGGCTCACTAATCTTGGTCTAGAATTGACTATATCCTCATATCAAGTCCAGCAGGCCGTTATTATTCCCATGGAAATTTCAGACCATAGTAGAGCTCGATTTAAGGAAGGGAGGGAGGGAGGGAGGGTAACTAACCACTGGAGATTCCCTGCTTACCTTTATAGAGACAACTTTTAGACCACCTACTGGAAAAATGGAAACTGTATGAGGACACGAATCAACCTTCATGTGACTCACCTGTATTATTCTGAGAAGCCTCCAAGGCGATTATGAGAGGGGAAGTGATAGCGTTTCAAAAGTGCTAGGAAAAAATGACTAGCGGTGGGCATTTTGCGACTAGAAGCAGATTATAGGAAAGCAAAGAGAAAATATATAAATCAGGTAAAAACACAAACTTCCCAAAGATTCATCCCAGTGATAACGAATCCCAAGGGGGACAAGCTAACTAAGTTACAAGATATAGTTAATATATTCCGGGAATACTTTAGGGAAACGTATAGTGCCAAAGATAGGGTTCAGGGCCCCTGACTCGTCCTAGAAGATGCAAAAATGCCCCAATTAACAGAAATAGCCCGCCAAGCGCTACTAGCACCACTTGAAGCGCAAGAGGTTCTCAAAGTAATAAAAGCTTTACAGCCGGGCTCAGCCCCAGGGCTCGATGGTTTCTCCAATGAGTACTATAATATGTTGACCCCTCAGTTGTGTGGAGCCTTGGTAGATTACTTTGAGGTAGGGGATTATTTTTCCACCAAGGGAGAATGAGGCCCTAATAACATTAATCCCCAAACCGGGTAAACCAAAGGACCAAGTGGAGTCCTATAGACCCATCTCCCTCATCAATGTAGATGTTAAGAGTGCTAGCAAACAGAGTGACGGCCCACATTCCATACCTAATAGGAGAACACCAAGTGGGGTTTCTCAAAGGCCGGCAGGCGGTAAGGCAGGTTCGGAAAGCACTACTTGCAGTGGCCCATGGACAAGTTACGGGCGACCCCTTATTATTAGTTAGCTTAGACGCGGCTAAAGCCTTCGATAAAGTGACCTGAGTGGCTGGTTTCTAAAAGCAATTCAGAGGCTTTATAATAACACCACCGCACAAATACTGATTAATGGTACTAGATCTACGCCTTTCCGGGTAGAACAGGGCACAAGGCAGGGATGTCCACTATCTCCTATACTGTTTCTTCTCTACCTGGAACCTCTCTTACAAACGATTCTGCTAGACCCAGATATACGGGGATTCACACTCCATGGGCATTTGATAAAAGTGGTAGCTTTCGCGGATGATATGTTTACTTGACGTTATAGATGAATTTGGTGGGGTTTTTCGGGTTGCAATTAAACCTGCATAAATCATTAGCCCTTCCGATTCAAGAGGAGGTGAAGGTGGGGTGGGAAGACATTCCCTTTTCAGTGGGCCGCAGGTAACCTTAAGTATTTAGGGGTCTACATCCCAAAAGATTTAGCAAACTTGTATAAAGAAAATATAGGCCCCTTGAAGACCCGAACAAAGAAAATTTTGCACGGTTGGCAGGGTCTGCCAATATCACTAAAAGGGAGAACTGAAAAGTTCATCTTCCCGAGGGGGATACAGAGAGGAGAGGTGGCTCTTAAAACCCTTACTGTTTTCTTATGGCGGGGTAAACGGGCACGCACAGGCTTGAAAAACCTCATGAGGCCCTGTTCGGGGGGGGGGGGGGGGGGATTCGGACTGCTTGACTTAAAACTTATAGCGATAGCATGCGGCCTGTGGCACTTATCAGATTGGCTTTGATCAAAAGAGTTATTTTCTTGCACAGGAGTGGAAACCACATTGATGGCCCCAATGGAATTTGCTTATTGGCTCCATGCCCCAGCAAGGGAACTCCTACCACTGGAACAGTAAGGGTATATTTTAAATCCCTTGCCTAAAAATGGAAATGGCTGGGTAGGATGTACAAATGGAATAAAGCAATAACTCCAATGCTTCCTATTAAAGGTAATTTAGCATTCCCAGAGGGGGGAGGATCCGCTTTGTTTAAGAAATGGGAGATTTGTGGATATCAAATATTTGTTTCAGGTGGTGTCTGAGACGGGGTATATTAATTCTTCAAAGTCCTGTGTGAAGAATTTGGGCTGGGACAGAAAGACTATTTTCAATATATACAGCTTAAACACTGTGTTAGATCATTACCTGCAACAGACCTTACACAGCAAATATGGGACTCCATGATGATCTACTAGCCCTAGAGGCCCAATTAAAAGTGCAACTCCGCTATTTCCTCCGCCACTTTCGAGACCTGCAGGGGACGTTAGATAACCCATGTGTATCACAACAGTGGTACCAAGAACTGAGGTGGAAGCCCAACTCTGAACAACTGAAACTTTGTCTGACGGGCGTGCACCAGGTGACAGAGAACGTGGCATGACAGGAAATGCAATACAAATTTGTTTTGCGGCTCTACATCTCGCCACACAGGGCTTTTAAAGCGACCATCAGAACCACAGATGATTGCCCAAAATGCGGCCATGTGGTAGCCTCTCTAGGCCATATGTTTTGGTTCTGCACAATGGTATTTCACTTCTGGATAACACTGTCCCAGATGTGGAAGATACAATGGCACCCATCACCAGGTCAACTCTTTCAGGTTTATAACATCCGAGGAAAGCCACCCGAGGGGCTGAAAGCTTTTTTGAAAAGGGCAAAAACGAACAATCACACAATTATGGCTACAGCCAGAGCCGCCTGGAGTCCCACAATGGAGAGGAGCTATGATGCAATGTTGCATGTTGGAAAGAAGAGAGTGGGAGACCTGGCTTCAAAGAGAGGAGAATAAAAAGAAAATTGAATATTCTCATTGTGTGATGTTCAACACGAAGTTTATACTATGTATGTTTATATGTTGACCGTTGTAGTGTGGTTTTTTTTGTGTCACCAATAAATTGTTTAAAACAAACAAACAAACAAACAAACAAACAAACCATAAAGCTGTTGATCACCCTCCCCTCACCTATCCACACCTATCCTGTTAGAATATCAATGATATGCTTTGATGACCTGTCAGCTAGCACATTTGCTTATTTCCGATCTGACGAAGAAGGGCAACCTTCGAAAGCTAATCACTAGTCAGATATTTTGCACATGAGCATCCATGACAGATGTGCACCCAAGTACTATTTATTTGTGACATTTATTATATCGCCATTTGCCACCTGATATCATAGCAGTGTCCATATTTCTAGAAAGTTAGTGTTACAACTCACCACAACTGTAAGAGGGAGGGGGAGAAGCAGGTACACATGTGTAAATGTCTGGAACATAAGGACATGTACTGATGCCAGCTCTACAGCGATGCCTAAACAGCGATGCATGTGTCTATCTGGTTACACTAGTGTTCTGTAAAGGAAAGCAGGTGCTTCCTTTCCCTTTTAGAATAAGAGCCAATCAGATGCCCTCTGGCATCTGTATATATATGTATATAGGTATACATAGAATTGTCTCAATATTGAACCATGATATGTCTAAAAGACACAGACCCAAGAACCCACTATGCCTCCTGTTTTCTTTTCTCAGATAGAAATGCAGGAACGCTGTGACTTACTCTCTTAAACTATACAAAGTCCTCGCAGACATGGACATAGGCATAGGCTACTTACTGATTCTGGTGCCAAATTTAGACAGGTGCCAGAGCCGTGCTATTGTAACAAAGCAGCCATTATATTTTACTGAAAGCTTAGCACAGGACCTAGGAGCTGAGGTGCAGTCTCAGGCCTTGCGGAATCCTGGTGGTAATCCTGTTTGAAGGAGAGGGTGTGGCTTCCACAGGACCCAATAATATGCACCAGCTCCGAAGGCATGCCAGGAATCATAGGATTGTATGATACCAACATACACAGCTGAAGATGAAAGGGAAGGGAGTTGGAAGCCACTCCATTACTGATGATTACTGATGATGAGAGGAACTTTTTTTTCTCCAAGAAATCCTGTTAATGCTTTCTGGGAGAAACAAACCCATCACAAAACCTTAAATAAACTGTATTGTGGGAAGACCTACCCCCCCCCCCCCCCCCAACACCACCTATGGGCACTCAACTTTTTAACCCATCCTTCAGACCTTCTACCTTCAACTTCAACACAAAATCAAGGCATAGAGGGATGAACAGAGAAAAATACAGAGACAGACAGGATCAAAGGAAAGGAGAAAGCTGGACCCTCTGGCAGAAGAGAACATTTGACATTATTTTTGTAACAATTTCCTTTGCATGTGTTGAGGCTGACTCTTTAGTTTTCAGTACTCTAGATCTTATGTGACATATTTGTTTATGGATATTTCCCATATGTCTAAATGCCTCAGAATGAAGTCAACTCCACAATGAATCCACAGTGATCTGCACTGGAAAGATGAAAAGAGCTACCGGGGTTACGCAGCGCTGTACAATTTAACACAAAGGACAGTCCCTGCTCGAAGGAGCTTACAATCTAAATGACAAAAAATTGCAGTCAATCAAATTGGGGCAGTCTAGATTTCCTGAATAGATGAATAATGTTTCGGTGCCGAAAGCGACATTGAAGGCTTTGAGCAAGGATTTGAGGGGAGGAGGCTTGGCTTATGGGCTAAGGGAGTTTATTCCAAGCATAGGATGAGTCGAGGCAGAAAGGGTAGGCGATGGTGGAGAAGGGGAAAGAGAGGAGGGATTTGTCCTGTGAGTGGAAGTTACGGGTTAGGAGCGTAAGGGGAGATGAAGTTAGAGAGGTAATGAGGGACCGTAGATAGAGTGCATTTGTCGGTTAATAAGAGAGACTTGAATTGTACCTGATCGGAAACCAGCGAAGTGAGGAGAGGGGTGATGTGAGCATAGTTCCCTCTAATTGCAGGCAGACGTTTAATTGTGGGTGCTACTACTAATACTGGCAATTCATAATTTAAACACCAACAAACCAAAGAATAATAGTCCTTCATAGGATACACTGTTTTTCCATCTGAAGACACTGCGTGAACACATTGCCCACCTTCTGCTTTCATCATCACTTTTGTCTTCTCCCTTCTCAGCTTTCAAACATTTATTTCCTTCCATTCTGAGTACATCTCTCTGTACTCTCTTGCACCTTCTCCTGCTCTCCACTGGGGTTATCAATCCTAATCCTGGTCCTCCACATCAGCTCCACCGCGATGTCTCCAGTCTAGTGTTTGTTCCTCTTCTTCTTCTCTCTCATGTGCTCTGTGAAATGCCCGCTCTGTCTGCAACAAACTTTCCTACATCCTCTTTATCTCTCATACTCTGGTTGCCCTGAAGAATCTGCTTCAACTGTGGCCCTGTGTCATGGCGGTTACCTTTTCTCCCATATTCCTCAATTGGTTGGCCGTGGAGGTGGTGTCGGGCTACTACTTTCACCCTCTTGTAGAGTCTGTCTTCCACCTCAGTCTCCCCTGCCTCTCGAAGTAGCTGTCATTTATCGACCCCCCTTATAAGTCCCTTTCTTCCTTTTTGATGTCTGGCTTTCCTTCTTTCTTGAATCTTCATCTCCATCCCTCATTCTTGGGGGGTTTAACATTCTTGTGCTTCTCAGTTTCTCACTTTAACATAATTTTATTTATTTTTTTATATGTTACATTTGTAGCCTACATTTTCCCACCTATTTGCAGGCTGAATACCGGTATGAATAAATATAGAGTGATGTTGTGGTAGACTAAAGATCAAGACACATTATAGAATCGTAGGGAGAAAGAGTTATGTCCAGTACGAGCCGCCTTTTCTCCAAGCTTTAGCCTTTCCTTCCCTTAGTCCATTCTCTCAACCCTCCTTCAACCCCTGCCTCCTTTTCTTACTTTTCTGAAATCACTGAAGAAGAAACTGCACAATTTCTTTCCTCCTCAATACAACCTGTTCCTCTGATCCTATTCCTACCCATCTAATGTATGCCTACTGTCATCCATTTTATCTTTCATATCCTTAATCTTTCACTTTCCACTGAGACTGTTCCTGATGCCTTCAAACATGCCACTCTTAAAAAAAAAAAAAAACTTAATTCCTTGCAACTATCGCCCCATCTCCCTTGTCCCTTTCCTATCCAAGATTCTTGAACATGCTGTTCACTTACTGTCGTTGACTTTCTTTTATCTCAAGCTATTCTTGATCCACTTCAGTCTGGTTTTCGCCCTCTTCATTTAACTTAAATAGCGCTTACAGGTATCCAATGACCTGTTCTTGTGTCATTTGTGAGCCCTTGGCCCAGAGTACTCTACAAACCCATAGAGTATCCAAAAAAACTGGACTGGATTGCAAGTGGAGGGGAAGTAAGGCAGTTTTATTGGCAGCAAAATTAAAGCAAGACAAAACAGCTCAGAAAACCATGAGAGGGAAGAAAACAAAAGCAGCCTAGTTGCACATCCTAACACTAGCTAAAGCAAAACATACAGCAAGCAATAATGGCAACAAGAGACTAAACAAAGGCCCGACCTGGCGGAACAATGGAAAGCAAAGGGCACTTACAGAAGCGGTAAGACTGCTAGCAAACAGATAAAGGTTAATTCTGTTAAGACTCTCATGTAAGCTGCGGGACCTCCACGGCAATCTCTCTCAGAAGCAGGCGAGGACCAGCAGCAAAGCAAAAGAAATATAAGTAGTTTCGCATCCTGGGGAGCGGACCAGTTCTTTCGCTAGCAGCATTGAAAGGGACTAAAACGATCACTGAGACGCCAAATGCTCCCAGGGCACGCAGGTTTGAGCAAGCAATGGCCAAGTCTTCCCTCCCAGGGCAAGAAGTCAATAACAATCTCCGAAGGTGTGTGTACGTCATGTGCAGTTTCTTATATTGTATTTTATTAATATTATTTAGACTCCTGAAGCCTGTGGCCGAGACATGGTACTGTGTTGAGTCTTCATCTATAAACTTTATTCAAACGATTGAAGTTTTCTCATCTGTCGCTCGTTCGCTTCGTATTTGCTTGGCGGACCCACTGAAGTTCAATAAGGGGTCTGTACTGGTGTAGGTGGATGTTTTGGACGGAAAAAGACAAGCACGTTTCCGTGTAACACAGCCAGCTGCAAACTATGCCAAAACTTTTCACAAGGCCTCACAGTCACAGGACTATTTTACATGCTCATCTTCCAATGTGCTATATATCATTCAGTGGAGAAACAGGCCAGATGCTTAACACAAGATTCAATTTGCACAGGCATCACATGAAAATAGCCGGTGCCAGTCAGGCCCCCACCCCTTTGGGCCAACACTTTACAAAACCAGAACACTGCACCAGTAAGAATACTAAAAGGTCATTTAAAAACAATTCAGGAACGTAAGACCTTTGAAATAAGAATGATTGAATATTTTGACACCCAACAAACAGGACTTAATAAGGATCTGGGATTTCTAACTCATTATAAAACATAAAAATGTATTTCTCTGTTTATGTCTCTGCTTATTACCCTCCTCTCACCTACCAACGCCCATTCTGTTAGAATATCAATGAAATGCGTTGATATCCCCATGCATACCCCCATATGATGTTTCTCTCATATATACTAACTGCTACCACATTTGCTTATTTCCAATCTGAGGAAGAAGGGCAACATTCGAAAGCTAATCAAGAAATGCATTAGGTTATGTCCAATACAAAAGGTATCATCTTATTTTCTTTTCCATGTTTTATTTTGTTTGATTTTGACGAACACGGCTACCACACCTCTCTAATAAAAAGCTAAAAGGAGCAGCTGCAAAGGTTACGAGATTAAGTTAGTCGTGGATATAAAAATACCTTCTTGAAGACACATTAGCAAGGCTATAGATTTACAGATGGCGGCAGCGGTTCATGAAAGTCTGGGGGGCCTATTTGGATAAAAATATCCCCAAGAGCACGGAGTCAAGTATTGAATGTTTTAGGTTAGATCGGGTGCATGGAAGAGATGTGATAGGAACGAATGTGTTGAGAATTTGTGGTAAGCTGTCATTGTTGGAAGTTAAAGGTGCGATGAGTGGAAGAGGAGGTTGGAAGCCTCAATTCTTACTGTCATGTTCGCTACAGTACCCACATGAGAAGATTGGGATATCAAGTTGTTGTAGGGGAGGTATGTTCTGTGTCTATCACATGCTCACTTGCTACTAAGTGGTGCTATAGTGAATTTACTGAGGTAAATTATAGGCATTCCAACCTTGTAACATTCCTCTGCTCCTCTCACCTATGGTGCTCCATTGAAATCTACAGAGCACTGACTGATTCTTATATAGGCAGTTTCATAGAAAGAAACAAAGGTAGATGTCAAACCTTGTTTATCTACTCCTTGCCTGTTCTGTAGACTGAAATGAAGTTTCAAATCATTAGTTCTTCAAAAAGATCTCCACTTCAGAAAATGCCAGTTATTTGCCTACCCTTAGTTACAGCTCCAGTTGTAATTTCAAAATCTGCTTTCATGCTCGTTTGCTTCCAATTGTTATAATTCTACTTTAGGTATATTTTGTTCAGTACTTGGAAATGAGGATTCTGTTCTTTACTGAGGTAAATTCTAGGCATTCTAACCTTGTACCATTTCTCTGCTTCTCCCACCTATGGTGCTCCATTGGAATCTACAGAGCACTGAATGTTTGTTAGACAGGCAGATTCATAGGAAGAACCAAAGGTGGATGTCAAACTTGTAGACTGAAATGAAGTTACAAATCATGAGTTCTCCAAAAAGTTCTTCATTTGAGTGGACTAGTGATTAGGTGGTGGACATTGGTCCTTGGGAACTGAGAAACTAAATTCAATTCCCACTTCAGAAACAGGCATCTCCTTCTGACTCTGGGCAAGTAACACTATTTTCATGCTGGTTTGCTTGCAATTATTATAATTGTTCTTTAGTTACATTTTGCTCAGTGCTTCAAAATGAGGATTCTGCTGTTTACTGAGGTAAATTATAGGCATTCCAACCTTGTAACATTACTCCGCTCCTCTCACCTATGGTGCTAGAGCACTGAATGTTTCATAGGAAGAAATAAAGGTGGATGTCAAACCTTGTTTAACTACTCCTTGGCTGTTCTGTAGACTGAAATGAAGTTTCAAATCATGAGTTCTTTACAAAGCTCTGCACTTCAGTGGAGGAGTGGACTAGTGGTTAGCGTGGTGGACTTTGGTCCTTGGGAACTGAAGAACTTTCAATTCCCACTTCAGACACAGGCTTTTCCTTATGCTGGTTTTCTTTCAATTGTTATAATTCTAATTAAGCTACATTTTGTTCAGTACTTCAAATAGAGGATTCTATTTACCTGAGGTAAATTCTAGGTATTTCAACCTTGTAACATTTCTCTGCTTCTCTCATCTATGATGTTCCTTTGAAATCTACATAGCACAGTTGGGGAGAGAAATTCTCGAGGTTGTACATAGAAGATTCTGAGGATCTCCGAGATCACACAACCGTTATCGCTGCCATCTAAGCTCCTCTCCTCCATGTTGACTTTCAGCCTTATTTTTTAAAGTGATTGGGGCCCAGATTTCGACCCAAATCGGGAGATGGGCGCCCATCTCGCAAAAGTGCCCAAATCGGTATAATCGAAAGCCGATTCTGGGCGTCTTCATCTGCACTCCGTCGCAGTAACAAAGTGAATGGGGGCGTGTCAGAGGCGTGGTGAAGTCTAGACTGGGGTGTGTTTATCGGCTTAGGAGAGATGGGACCCTCGGCCCATAATCGAAAAAAGAAAGGCGTTTACCCCCCCCCCCCCCCCCCAGAAAAAAAAAAAACTTTTTTTTCCAGCCTGTATGCCACCCTCAAATGCCATACCCAGCTCTATCACAGCAGTATGCAGGTCCCCAGAGAAGTGGACCCCAGGTGGACCCAGGCCCATCCTCCCCTACCAATTACACTTCTTGCATCACATCCGCCACCAACACTACTCCTTCCTGTGCCCAATTAATAAACCTCTTTTTTGTCCCCCCCCCCCCCCGCCCCAATTCTGCATTCGTCACTAGTGGGAGCATATCCATACTATGTGGATTCTTATTCAAACGTTTTACTGGCATGTACGTCTCATAGGTTGTAATAATATATGATGACCCCATCCCTTAGGTAGCACTTCACTCTTAGCATGTAACATAAAACAATTCTCCATGCCGTATGCTCTTCCGTTTCTAATATCCAATCCGCTAGATGTCTCGACAAACAGGCCCAATTATATTGTTTGATGTCGGGAAATCCGAGGCCCCTCTCTACTCGTCTCCCATACAGATATTCCAACTTAATTATGGCCTTCATCCCTCCCCAGCAGGACCGTGTAACGGAATAGGCAGCTATCGCTGGACCATTTCGGAAAAATCATCATGGCAACCCTGCCACTCAACGATAAACGCAATCCCTCCAATAAAGTATAGTATAGTGTAGCAGTTCAAATCCCCAGTTAGCGTGATTCCCAGGTATTTAAACTCCTTATCTGCCCACCTCAGCGGAAACTCACCCCTCCATAGCTCCCTTACTTTATTGGAAGTGGGCAATCCCTCAGACATTTGGGTGTTCAATTTAAAGCCTGAAAATGCCCTGATTTCGGCGAAGACGTCCATCAACACCGGCAACAACTGCTCCGGCCAAGCCAGATGGACTAAAATATCGTCTGCAAAGGCCGAGATTTTAAATTCTCTGCTGCCCAGTTTTACTCCTTCAATCTCGAGGGATCTAAGGTGATGGCAAAAAGTAAAGGGGACAGGGGACACCCCTGACTAGTTCCTCGGTTAATAAAAAAAACATTGAGAGTACGACCCATTAACCAACAGTCTCGCTGCCGGCATCGAAACTTAATAGTGAGTCCCCTCCTTCCCTTCGAATCCGCTCCATCGTGGCTAAAATTATCCTAATATTTTTCACACTCTGTCTCCCCTGAACAAAGCCGACTTGCGGGGACGCCATTGTCCTAGGTAATACTCTAGCAAATCTCGATGCTAGTATCTTTGCCAATAGCTTAGCCTCGTAACTAATTAGTGATATTGGTCTATATGAGTCAGGTAATGTTGTATCCTTCTCTGGTTTCAAAAAACCCATAACATCCAACTCAACAGAGCTATTGAAAGCATTAACAATAGGTTCTCCTATGTACAGCATTAATATTTTATATAGTTCGGCCCTGCTGCCTTATGTAGTACACTATCTCTGAGTTCTCTAAGAACCTCATCCACTTCTGTCGGTTTGTTTAGCTCCCTCCGCTGTTTCTACGAGATCCTAGGCAAAGTAGCATTCTCGAGATACATATCTAGAGATCATCAGTGTCACTCTTTGCATACAACCTAGCATAATAATCTTGAAACACTGTCTGAATCTCTGCATCAGTATGTACCAGTCCTCCCAACTGTGTCCGGACCATGGCCATCACTCTCCTCTGCCCCCTCGCTCTTCTCACTAGCCTGGCCATCATTTTCCCTGGCTTATTGCCGAACTTATGTAATTGATATCTATAATAGCGGATTTACTTGCTCGCTGATGCAGCGGCTCATTTAAGGACGCTTGTGTGGCCAAGAGTTTTTCTCGGACATGATCTACAGAATGTTGCCCATATGCCCTCCGTAAGTGTACTAACTGTTTTCCCAATCTAACGATCGCTTGATTTCTCTGTTTCTTCTTCCTGGCAGTAAACGCTATTATATCACCCCTTAAGACAGCCTTTCCAGCTTCCCCATATAGGATCGGTGTGTTTACATGAGATGCATTATGAGTTGTATATTCTTTCCATTTCCCCCTAACATGTGTCCAAAATTCTGGATCATAATAAAGATCCAAGGGGAATACCCATCTAAACTGTCTGCTCTGCGGATTCTGATCCCTATATATAGCCGCATGAGCCGCATGATCCGATATTATCGTAGGATCAATGTCGGCCTCCAATAGCCCTATAAAACTCTCTTCATCAATCAGTAAATAGTCGACTCGTGATTGTGTGTGATGGGCTCTAGAATAATTTGTATAATCTTTGATATTTGGATGTAATAATCTTCACGCATCTACCACTCCCAATGCTCCATATATCAGGTTTATGCCTTTATTAACTCCCACCGTCATTGCCGCACTAGTATGTGATCCCCTACCACATTGAAGTCCCCCCCCCCCCTATTATCTTATGCTGGATATTAAACTGCTGAATCTTACTTTTGAGGTGCTGGTAAAATTGTTTACTGTAAAGGTTAGGAGCATATACATTGCCTATTAGACATGAACAGCCATTCACCTTTACCTGTGCCAATATGTATTAACATCAAGGCATAGTTTTTCGACCTCCACCTGAAGAGATTTATGAAATAGAATCACAACCCCTGCTTTTTTTTGTCCCACTGCCGGGGCTTCTAGCATGGTCCCCACCTACAAGGTTCGAAGCTTTGCATGCTCCTGGGCCGTTAAATGTGTCTCTTGAAGGAGCGCTATATCAGGCCCTTTCTTTTTGAGGCTTTGAAGTATTTTCTTTCTTTTTATAGGAGAAGATATACCCCTATATACTTTCCAGGAGTAAACTTTAAGTCCCATTAAGTAGGTACTTGTGCTTGCATTGTCAAATATGCTACATGTAGTGACCTAAAGGCATGGTGTACCTGCTGCGCCATATCCGCTGTTCCTCTCCACAGACACTCATTAATTCGCTCTCTCACATCCACCATCTTACACTGTATTGCCAGATGTGATTCAATTAGCCAAGTCCTGCACTTCCCTATTCCCCCCGACACTCAATCCTCCCTTCTCCCCTTCCCCTCCCCCCTTCCCCTCCCATTCTAAGAACTAGTCACAAAATAACACCTACACTCTCCCATTCAACATACCCCCTACCCATCCACTCCCATTCCTATCCCCAACATGACGTTATCTGTCTGTCTCCCTCTCGGAAGACAGGAGACAATATCTGGATCATAGCACATAACACCAACTAGGTAAAACAAAAACTTATAACTCAGAAACTTGTATGGTCCAATATGCTCTTTCAGACTCAGGCCTCCATCTGAAGATCAGTCATAACGTCCGCTATACAATCAACGGGTTCCAATAAGTGCATAAGGGATAAGTAGTCCTAAATATTTCATACTGTCTCCAGCTCAACGAAGCAGAAAAGTACCTTCCCAATATTTGTCCAAACCCTCTATCAAACATAACGCTTCTAATTTGTTAGCATTAATCCGCAGAACTGACAGCTGTATAAAATCATTAAATATATCTAGGGTCTTTTGTAAGGAAATCTGAGGTTTAGTGAACAGCATCAGTTATCTGCAAATAATGCTAATTTCACTTCCCACACTCCCACCAGAAATCCCACATATCAGAGTAATGTTAGGTCTGCAAAGGTAAGGGTTCTATACAAAGAACAAAGCGGGTTGGGGACAGAAGACATAATTGTTTCCACAATTATGAAAGTAATCCATTTATCAAGATTTGTGCCCACGGTTCTACAGGCGAATCCAATCCACAATTGAAACACAAAATACTGTAGAACTTTCCAAAAATAACACCAGGATACCATATCAAAAGCTTTTTCAGTATGAAAGATGACCAAAATACCTTTTATTTTGTACATTGCCCTTTGCATTACAACCTTTCACAAATCCACTGACTTGGGAACTACACTTGAAAATCTGTATAATACCCCATGGTGTTAAGATGTTCAGGAGGACGGGGGAGGGAGGACTGGAGAATTGTAATCCCTGCCCAAGGAAGGAGTTGGCAAATAAGATGCAGTAAAGTGGTTTATCTGTGTAGAGTTTGAGATTGATAAAAGTGTCTGGGTTATTACTGACACAACAGGATGGGTAAGGGACATGTAAATATGTACAGAGTTAAAATATCTAATGAGTGAAGGAGAGGGGGTAAGTTAATCACAGAAGATGTTGAATGGAACTGTATATAAAAAAAAGTTCTAACAGGTTCGATTGCCAATTGCAGAAGTTCTAGTAAAGTTGTTTGCATTCGGTAAAACGACAGGAGTCCAGTGTGGTCATTAGACCAGACAGTGGAAGAGGGTGTGCCCTGGCTGGGAAAAGTGGCACCACTGAGTTCTTCCTATACCCCCAACCCCCTGATCTCAATTCCAAACTACTGACCAACTGCCATGTTCGCTTGGTGAGCTGAGCGAAGAAAGAATAGACCATCAAGAGAGAAATCATTTTTTTGTTTGCTAACATTTTTGCATTCAATTTAATATCCACATTAAAGAATTATATGAACTAGTACGTTGACGATCTTGACCCAGTTTTAATATAGGCAGAACCGATGTGCATTGCATTGCAGAAAAAAAACTGTCTCGTCCACTGTGCTTCCTCGTTTAAATTAGTCCCTTTATTTTTGAACTTCTCCCCACTATCTATGAAAATATTTGATTACATATTGTGTTGTCATATGGAACGTTGTAAATCTATAGCCTTGCTAATGTGTCTTCCAAGAAGGTATTTTAGTTTAAATCTATTTTCTCCGAGGACAAGCAGGCTGCTTGTTCTCACTGATGGGTGACGTCCACGGCAGCCCCTCCAATCGGAAACTTCACTAGCAAAGTCCTTTGCTAGCCCTCGCGCGCCCGCGCGCACCGCGCATGCGCGGCCGTCTTCCCGCCCGAAACCGGCTCGAGCCGGCCAGTCTTCTTTTGTCCGCACTCGGTACGGTCGTGTTTTCGCCGTGTCGAGCCCCGGAAAGTCGACCTCGCGCGTCCAATTTGTTTTGAACGTGTTTTTTTCCTTCGGGAAAGCTTTGTCCTAGTCGGGAAGTGCTCCGGAAACCCCCCGCCGGGTTTCGTGTAAATCCTCCCCGTACTTCCAGCTTTTTTGCCCCGGTAAGTTTTCTTTCGTCGTCGGGGTAGGCCTCTTTTCGGCCTCGGTCGAGATTTTTTCTCCCTCTAAATTTGGTGCTTCAAATTTCGCCATTTCGGCTTTTGATTTCGCCGGCGTGATTTTTCCGCCCATGACATCGAAGCCTTCCAGCGGCTTCAAGAAGTGCACCCAGTGCGCCCGGGTTATCTCGCTCACTGATCGACACTCGTCGTGTCTTCAGTGTCTGGGGGCCGAGCACCGCCCTCAGAACTGCAGTCTGTGTTCCCTGCTTCAAAGGCGGACTCAGGTAGCGAGACTAGCCCAGTGGAACGTGTTGTTCTCGGGCTCTTCGTCGGCATCGGCACCGGGATCTTCGAGTGCATCGACGTCGTCAGCGTCCAGACCATCTTCCTCGGCCGCCCCTGCATCGAGTGCATCGAGGCATCGGGCCTCTGCATCGGCGCCGAGACATCGGATAGCTGCATCGACGTCGGTGGTACCAGGACCTCGTCTGCTGATGTCGTCGGACGGTGGTGCATCGGGTGGAGTGCAGGTGAGGGCTGTCCATTCCCCTGCTGGTGGCGGTGAGCCCTCGGGTGGGTCTCCGCCTACCCTGAGGGCTCCTGCGGTACAGCCCCCCCGAGATCGACCTTCTTCAGTCTCGGCCCCGAGGAAGCGACGGATGGATTCGACGTCCTCCTCGTCGGTGCCGGGGAGCTCCGGTGACATGCTTCGGAAGAAATCGAAGAAGCATCGACACCGGTCTCCTCCCCGTGTCGGCACCGAGAGCTCTGGGTCGCCGAGGGATTCGGCACCCAGCAGGCATCGGCACCGAGAGGACCGCTCACCCTCTGTTCAGGAGGTGTCGATGCGCTCCGCTCTGGACAGCCCGGAACAGCCTCCACGCCCGGAACAGGTACTGACGTCGACGCCTGCATCGACCTCTCAGCCTTTCTCTGCAGCCGCTCTAAACGAGAGCCTCCGGGCCGTTCTCCCAGAGATTCTGGGAGAGCTGTTGCGCCCTACCCCTCCGGTACCGGCGGTGCTTGCGCCACCGGTACCGTCGAGCGTGGCGCCGGCTGGCCCATCGCCCAGGTTGAGGCCCCCGACGTCGGTACCGCGTGCGGTACCGGCCGCGGCCACCTCCCAGGAAGGCTCCCCGACTACGTCGGCGGAGGGAGCTTCGCCGATGCGGGCGAGGGAGTCTACCTCTCGACGCCCCCATCGTGGACGGGGTTCCACGGAGTCGAGCAGGGCGAGGTTGCAGACACAGGTCCGTGAACTTGTGTCTGACACCGAGGGTGAGGCCTCGTGGGAGGAAGAGGAAGATCCCAGATATTTCTCTGACGAGGAGTCTGAGGGTCTTCCGTCTGATCCCACTCCCTCTCCTGAGAGACAGCTTTCTCCTCCCGAGAGTCTGTCTTTTGCCTCCTTTGTCCGGGAGATGTCTACGGCCATCCCCTTCCCGGTGGTTGTGGAGGACGAGCCCAGGGCTGAAATGTTTGAGCTCCTGGACTATCCTTCTCCACCTAAGGAAGCGTCCACTGTTCCCTTGCACCATGTCCTGAAGAAGACATTGCTTGCGAACTGGACCAAGCCATTAACTAATCCCCACATTCCCAAGAAGATCGAGTCCCAGTACCGGATCCATGGGGACCCAGAGCTGATGCGCACTCAGTTGCCTCATGACTCTGGAGTTGTGGATTTGGCCCTAAAGAAGGCTAAGAGTTCTAGGGAACATGCTTCGGTGCCCCCGGGTAAGGACGCTAGAACCTTAGACTCCTTTGGGAGGAAGGCCTACCATTCCTCTATGCTCGTGTCCAAGATCCAGTCTTACCAGCTCTACACGAGCATACACATGCGGAATAATGTGCGGCAGTTGGCGGGCTTGGTTGATGCTCTTCCCCCTGAGCAAGCCAAGCCTTTTCAGGAGGTGGTCAGGCAGCTGAAGGCGTGCAGAAAATTCCTGGCCAGAGGAGTTTATGACACTTT
This sequence comes from Microcaecilia unicolor, assembly GCF_901765095.1. Classification (NCBI taxonomy): domain Eukaryota; kingdom Metazoa; phylum Chordata; class Amphibia; order Gymnophiona; family Siphonopidae; genus Microcaecilia; species Microcaecilia unicolor. Next base: position 19,794,679 of record NC_044043.1, on the reverse strand, counting down.
TGATGTTGCGTCCAGGGCCGCTGCTCAAGGTGTGGTGATGCGCAGGCTCTCATGGCTGCGTGCCGCCGACCTGGAGAATAGAATCCAGCAGCGGATTGCGGACTCGCCTTGCCGTGCGGATAACATTTTTGGCGAAAAAGTCGAGCAGGTGGTAGAGTCTCTCCACCAGCGGGACACCGCATTCGACAAGTTCGCCCGCCGGCAGCCTTCAGCTTCTACCTCTACAGGTAGACGATTTTTCGGGGGAAGGAAGACTGTTCCCTATACTTCTGGCAAGCGTAGGTACAATCCTCCTTCCCGACAGCCTGCGGCCCAGGCTAAGCCCCAGCGCGCTCGCTCTCGTCAGCAGCGTGCGAATCAGCAAGGCCCCGCGGCTCCCCAGCAAAAGCAAGGGGCGAGCTTTTGACTGGCTCCAGCAGAGCATAGCCGACATCCAAGTGTCAGTGCCGGGCGACCTGCCTGTCGGAGGGAGGTTGAAAGCTTTTCACCAAAGGTGGCCTCTCATAACCTCCGATCAGTGGGTTCTCCAAATAGTCCGGCAAGGATACACCCTCAATTTGGCCTCACAACCTCCAAATTGTCCACCGGGAGCTCAGTCCTACAGCTTCCAGCACAAGCAGGTACTTGCAGAGGAACTCTCCGCCCTTCTCAGCGCCAATGCGGTCGAGCCCGTGCCATCCGGGCAAGAAGGGCTGGGGTTCTATTCCAGGTACTTCCTTGTGGAAAAGAAAACAGGGGGGATGCGTCCCATCCTAGACCTAAGGGCCCTGAACAAATATCTCGTAAAAGAAAAGTTCAGGATGCTTTCCCTGGGCACCCTTCTCCCCATGATTCAGCAAAACGATTGGCTATGCTCTCTGGACTTGAAGGATGCCTACACACACATCCCGATACTGCCAGCTCACAGACAGTATCTGCGATTTCAGCTGGGCGCACGCCACTTCCAGTACTGTGTGCTACCCTTTGGGCTCGCCTCTGCGCCCAGGGTGTTCACAAAGTGCCTAGCTGTGGTAGCAGCGGCGCTTCGCAGGCTGGGGGTGCACGTGTTCCCATATCTCGACGATTGGCTGGTGAAGAACACATCCGAGGCAGGAGCCCTGCAGTCCATGCAGATGACTATTCGCCTCCTGGAGCTACTGGGGTTTGTGATAAATTACCCAAAGTCCCATCTTCTCCCAGTGCAGAAACTCGAATTCATCGGAGCCCTGCTGGATTCTCGGACGGCTCGCGCCTATCTCCCAGAGGCGAGGGCCAACAACTTGTTGTCCCTCGTCTCGCGGGTGCGAGCGTCCCAGCAGATCACAGCTCGGCAGATGTTGAGATTGCTGGGCCACATGGCTTCCACAGTTCATGTGACTCCCATGGCCCGCCTTCACATGAGATCTGCTCAATGGACCCTAGCCTCCCAGTGGTATCAGGCCGCCGGGGGTCTAGAGGACGTGATCCACCTGTCCACGAGTTTTCTCGAATCCCTGTATTGGTGGACGATTTGCTCCAATTTGACTCTGGGACGTCCCTTCCAAATTCCTCAGCCTCAAAAAGTGCTGACCACGGATGCGTCTCTCCTGGGATGGGGAGCTCATGTCGATGGGCTTCACACCCAAGGAAGGTGGTCCCTCCAAGAAAGCGATCTACAGATCAATCTTCTGGAGTTGCGAGCGATCTGGAACGCTCTGAAGGCTTTCAGAGATCGGCTGTCCCACCAAATTATCCAAATTCAGACAGACAATCAGGTTGCCATGTACTATGTCAACAAGCAGGGGGGCACCGGATCTCGCCCCCTGTGTCAGGAAGCCGTCAGCATGTGGCTCTGGGCTCGCCGTCAAGGCATGGTGCTCCAAGCCACATATCTGGCAGGCGTAAACAACAGTCTGGCCGACAGGTTGAGCAGGATTATGCAACCTCACGAGTGGTCGCTCAATTCCCGTGTGGTGCGACAGATCTTCCAGGCGTGGGGCACCCCCCTGGTGGATCTCTTCGCATCTCAAGTGAACCACAAGGTCCCTCAGTTCTGTTCCAGGCTTCAGGCCCACGGCAGACTGGCGTCGGATGCCTTCCTCCTGGATTGGGGGGAAGGTCTGCTGTATGCTTATCCTCCCATTCCTCTGGTGGGGAAGACTTTGTTGAAACTCAAGCAAGACCGAGGCACCATGATTCTGATTGCTCCCTTTTGGCCGCGTCAGATCTGGTTCCCTCTTCTTCTGGAGTTATCCTCCGAAGAACCGTGGAGATTGGAGTGTTTTCCAACCCTCATCACGCAGGACGAAGGGGCTCTTCTGCATCCCAACCTCCAGTCCCTGGCTCTCACGGCCTGGATGTTGAGGGCGTAGACTTTGCCTCTTTGGGTCTGCCAGAGGGTGTCTCCCGCATCTTGCTTGCTTCCAGGAAAGACTCCACTAAGAGAAGTTACTTCTTTCATTGGAGGAGGTTTGCCATCTGGTGTGACAGCAAGGCCCTAGATCCTCGCTCTTGTCCTACACAGACCCTGCTTGAATACCTTCTCCACTTGTCTGAGTCTGGTCTGAAGACCAACTCCGTAAGGGTTCACCTTAGTGCAATCAGTGCATACCATTACCAAGTGGAAGGTAAGCCGATCTCAGGACAGCCTTTAGTTGTTCGCTTCATGAGAGGTTTGCTTTTGTCAAAGCCCCCTGTCAAGCCTCCTACAGTGTCATGGGATCTCAATGTCGTTCTCACCCAGCTGATGAAACCTCCTTTCGAGCCACTGAATTCCTGCCATCCGAAGTACTTGACCTGGAAGGTCATTTTCTTGGTGGCAGTTACCTCGGCTCGTAGAGTCAGTGAGCTTCAGGCCCTGGTAGCCCAGGCCCCTTACACCAAATTTCATCACAACAGAGTAGTCCTCCGCACTCACCCTAAGTTTCTGCCAAAGGTTGTGTCGGAGTTCCATCTGAACCAGTCAATTGTCTTGCCAACATTCTTTCCCCGTCCTCATTCCTGCCCTGCTGAACGTCAGCTGCACACATTGGACTGCAAGAGAGCATTGGCCTTCTATCTGGAGCGGACACAGCCCCACAGACAGTCCGCCCAATTGTTTGTTTCTTTTGATCCCAACAAGAGGGGAGTGGCTGTAGGGAAACGCACCATATCCAATTGGCTAGCAGATTGCATTTCCTTCACTTACGCCCAGGCTGGGCTGGCTCTTGAGGGTCATGTCACGGCTCATAATGTTAGAGCCATGGCAGCGTCGGTAGCCCACTTGAAGTCAGCCACCATGGAGGAAATTTGCAAAGCTGCGACGTGGTCATCTGTCCACACATTCACATCTCATTACTGCCTGCAGCAGGATACCCGACATGACAGTCGGTTCGGGCAGTCAGTTCTTCAGAACCTGTTTGGGCTTTAGGATCCAACTCCACCCCCCGAGGGCCCTGTTTGTTCTGTTCCAGGCTACACTCTCAGTTAGTTGGTAAATTTTTTAGGTCAATCTCAGTTATGTCCTCGCCGTTGCGAGGCCCAATTGACCAATGTTGTTGTTTTGAGTGAGCCTGGGGGCTAGGGATACCCCATCAGTGAGAACAAGCAGCCTGCTTGTCCTCGGAGAAAGCGAATGCTACATACCTGTAGAAGGTATTCTCCGAGGACAGCAGGCTGATTGTTCTCACAAACCCGCCCGCCTCCCCTTTGGAGTTGTGTCTTCCCTTGAAGTGTATTGTCTTGCTACATACTGGACTGGCCGGCTCGAGCCGGTTTCGGGCGGGAAGACGGCCGCGCATGCGCGGTGCGCGCGGGCGCGCGAGGGCTAGCAAAGGACTTTGCTAGTGAAGTTTCCGATTGGAGGGGCTGCCGTGGACGTCACCCATCAGTGAGAACAATCAGCCTGCTGTCCTCGGAGAATACCTTCTACAGGTATGTAGCATTCGCTTTATTGATGGAATAACATCAAATACAGCAGTTAAATCACAGTGAAACATTTCTTAAATATGTAGTTCCATACATTTTCTCCCCCCCCCCTTTCTCTTCCCTCCCCCCAACCCTTCCCTTCCCTATCCCATTCCAATCCCAACGTTATGCAAAAACTCCAACAAGTGCTTACCAATATTAAATCTCTAACCTGCTTAATCCTTTATATAACATAAGGTCGCCCACATAACAAACACCGCTATGTTATCAAAAAGCTTCCAACATTGCCCCACTCCTTTGATGTATTGCTAACAAAGATGCGCAAGGGGCTTTGACTCTTATAGCCCCCCCCCCCCCCCCCCGTCGCAGTAGGTCACCACTGTGGAGTACATGTTCATTGAACCCTTGTTAATATTTGCCATTAGAATTACACATATTATGACATTATATACTTGCAACAAATCAAACTCAAAACTTGAACATACCTTTCGACAGCACTCCCAATGCCAATTAAACATTATCCCGTACCAGTCAACCTTTTCGTCCCCCACCCCTCCCCCTTACCTATCCCCTTTCCTCTTCACTATAGCCCCACTTAGTAGCAAGTAAGCATGTGATAGACATAGAACATACCTCCCCTACAACACCTTCATAGCCCAATCTTCTCATGTGGGTACTGTAGCGAACATGACAGTAAGAATTGAGGCTTCCAACCTCCTCTTCCACTCATCGCACCTTTAACTTCCAACAATGACAGCTTACCACAAATTCTCAACACATTCGTTCCTATCACATCTCTTCCATGCACCCGATCTAACCTAAAACATTCAATACTTGACTCCGTGCTCTTGGGGATATTTTTTTCCAAATAGGCCCCCCAGACTTTCATGAACCGCTGCCGCCATTTGTAAATCTATAGCCTTGCTAATGTGTCTTCAAGAAGGTATTTTTATATCCATGACTAACTTAATCTCGTAACCTTTGCAGCTGCTCCTTTTAGCTTTTTATTAGAGAGGTGTGGTAGCCGTGTTAGTCCAAATCAAACAAAATAAAACATGGAAAAGAAAATAAGATGATACCTTTTGTATTGGACATAACCTAATGCATTTCTTGATTAGCTTTCGAATGTTGCCCTTCTTCCTCAGATTGGAAATAAGCAAATGTGGTAGCAGTTAGTATATATGCGAGAAACATCAAATGGGGGTATGCATTTCATTGATTTCATTGATATTCTAACAGAATGGGCGTTGGTAGGTGAGAGGAGGGTAATAAGCAGAGACATAAACAGAGAAATACAGTTTTATGTTTTATAATGAGTTAGAAATCCCAGATCCTTATTAAGTCCTGTTTGTTGGGTGTCAAAATATTCAATCATTCTTATTTCAAAGGTCTTACGTTCCTGAATTGTTTTAAAATTACCTTTTAGTATTCTTACTGGTGCAGTGTTCTGGTTTTATAAAGTGTTGGCCCAAAGGGGTGAGGGCCTGACTGGCACCGGCTATTTTCATGTGATGCCTGTGCAGATTGAATCTTGTGTTAAGCATCTGCCCTGTTTCTCCACTGAATGATATATAGCACATTGGAAAATGAGCATGTAAAATAGTCCTGTGACTGTGAGGCCTTGTGAAAAGTTTTGGCATAGTTTGCAGCTGGCTGTGTTACACGGAAACGTGCTTGTCTTTTTCCGTCCAAAACATCCACCTACACCAGTGCAGGCCCCTTATTGAACTTCAGTGGAAGTCCGCCAAGCAAATACGAAGCGAACGAGGGACAGATGAGAAAACTTCAATCGTTTGAATAAAGTTTATAGATGAAGACTCAACACAGTACCATGTCTCGGCCACAGGCTTCAGGAGTCTAAATAAATATTAATAAAATACAATATAAGAAACTACACATGACTTACACACACCTTCGGAGATTGTTATTGACCTCTTGCCCTGGGAGGCTTGACTTGGCCATTGCTTGCTCAAACCTGCGTGCCCTGGGAGCATTTGGCGCCTCAGTGATCGTTTTAGTGCCTTTCAATGCTGCTAGCGAAAGAACTGGTCCGCTCCCCACGGTGCGAAACTACTTTTGCTTTGCTGCTGGTCCTCGCCTGCTTCTGAGAGAGATTGCCGTGGAGGTCCCGCAGCTTACATGAGAGTCTTAACAGAATTAACCTTTATCTGTTTGCTAGCAGTCTTACCGCTTCTGTAAGTGCCCTTTGATTTCCATTGTTCCGCCAGGTCGGGCCTTTGTTTAGTCTCTTGTTGCCATTATAGCTTTAGCTAGTGTTAGGATGTGCAACTAGGCTGCTTTTGTTTTCTTCCCTCTCATGGTTTTCTGAGCTGTTTTGTCTTGCTTTAATTTTGCTGCCAATAAAACTGCCTTACTTCCCCTCCACTTGCAATCCAGTCCAGTTTTTTTGGATACTCTATGGGTTTGTAGAGTACTCTGGGCCAAGGGCTCACAAATGACACAAGAACAGGTCATTGGATACCTGTAAGCGCTATTTAAGTTAAATGAAGAGGGCGAAAACCAGACTGAAGTGGATCAAGAACAGCTTGAGATAAAAGAAAGTCAACGACAGTCAGTGAACAGCATGTTCAAGTATCTTGGATAGGAAAGGGACAAGGGAGATGGGGCGATAGTTGCAAGGATAGGTAGTGTCGAATTAAGTTTTTTTTTTTTTAAGAGTGGTGTGACTACGGCATGTTTGAAGGCATCAGGAACAGTCTCAGTGGAAAGTGAAAGATTAAGGATATGAAAGATAAAATGGATGACAGTAGGCGTACATAAGTAGATGGGTAGGAATAGGATCAGAGGAACAGAAAGAAATTGAGGAGGAAAGAAATTGTGCAGTTTCTTCTTCAGTGATTTCAGAAAAGTAAGAAAAGGAAGCAGGGGTTGAAGGAGGGTTGAGACTAAGGGAAGGAAAGGCTAAAGCGGCTAGGGCTCTTCAGTTTGGAGAAAAGGCGGCTGAGGGGAGCAAATAATGAGTATAGGTGAATGGGTACATGTGAAGTATATTTGGAAAGCTTCGCATCCACCTGTTTCACTCCACTCATTATTTTATATACCTCTATCATGTCTCCCCTCAGCCGTCTCTTCTCCAAGCTGAAAAGCCCTAGCCTCCTTAATCTTTCTTCCCATCCCTGCTATAATTTAGTTGCCCTTCGCTGCACCTTTTCCAATTCCACTATATCTTTCTTGAGATGCGGTGACCAGAATTGAACACAATACTCAAGGTGAGGTCGCACCATTGAGCGATATAACGGCATGACAGACCTCATAGACCTACCAACCAGAAACACAACAGGATCAACACGAACAGCTTTTCCTATATAAGTATACAACTATGGAACGCATTACCAAACGCCGTGAAAACAAGGTATGACCACCTAAACTTCCGGAAATCACTAAAAACTAATCTATTCAAAAAGGCATACCCTACCGATCCTATTTAAATGCCTGAACCATGCAACACAATAAAACCAAAGCTCATACTTGACATAACTCTTTCTCCCTACGATTCTATAATGTGTCTTGATCTTTAGTCTACCACAACATCACTCTATATTTATTCATACCGGAATTCAGCCTGCAAATAGGTGGGAAAATGTAGGATACAAATGTAACATATAAATAAATAAATAAAATTATGTTAAAGTGAGAAACTGAGAAGCACAAGAATGTTAAAACCCCCAAGAATGAGGGATGGAGATGAAGATTCAAGAAAGAAGGAAAGCCAGACATCAAAAAGGAAGAAAGGGACTTATAAGGGGGGTCGATAAATGACAGCTACTTCGAGAGGCAGGTGAGACTGAGGTGGAAGACAGACTCTACAAGAGGGTGAAAGTAGTAGCCCGACACCACCTCCACGGCCAACCAATTGAGGAATATGGGAGAAAAGGTAACCGCCATGACACAGGGCCACAGTTGAAGCAGATTCTTCAGGGCAACCAGAGTATGAGAGATAAAGAGGATGTAGGAAAGTTTGTTGCAGACAGAGCGGGCATTTCACAGAGCACATGAGAGAGAAGAAGGAGAGAAACAAACACTAGACTGGAGACATCGCGGTGGAGCTGATGTGGAGGACCAGGATTAGGATTGATAACCCCAGTGGAGAGCAGGAGAAGGTGCAAGAGAGTACAGAGAGATGTACTCAGAATGGAAGGAAATAAATGTTTGAAAGCTGAGAAGGGAGAAGACAAAAGTGATGATGAAAGCAGAAGGTGGGCAATGTGTTCCCGCAGTGTTTTCAGATGGAAAAACAGTGTATCCTATGAAAGATTATTATTCTTTGCTTTGTTGGTGTTTAAATTATGAATTGCCAGTATTGGTAGTAGCACCCACAATTAAACGTCTGCTTGCAATTAGAGGGAACTGTACTCACATCACCCCTCTCCTCACTTCACTGGTTTCCGATCAGGTACAATTCAAGCCTCTCCCTTAACCCATAAGCCAAGCCTCCTCCTTGCTCAAAGCCTTCAATGTCGCTTTCGGCACCGAAACATTATTCATCTATTCAGGAAATCTAGACTGCCCCAATTTGATTGACTGCACTTTTTTGTCATTTAGATTGTAAGCTCCTTCGAGCAGGGACTGTCCTTTGTGTTAAATTGTACAGCGTTGCGTAACCCCGGTAGCTCTTTTCATCTTTCCAGTGCAGATCACTGTGGATTCATTGTGGAGTTGACTTCATTCTGAGGCATTTAGACATATGGGAAATATCCATAAACAAATATGTCACATAAGATCTAGAGTACTGAAAACTAAAGAGTCAGCCTCAACACATGCAAAGGAAATGTTACAAAAATAATGTCAAATGTTCTCTTCTGCCAGAGACTCCTTCAGGGTCCAGTTTTCTCCTTTCCTTTGATCCTGTATTTTTCTCTGTTCATCCCTCTATGCCTTGATTCTGTGGCTCTAGATCAGCATTGAGGACAGAGTACAGAGAGGTCTCAGTAACACCTTCTCTTCCTACCACAGATCCGAGAGGAACTTGAGCATAATGAGATCCAGATATATCAGTTCCCCGACTGTGACTCTGATGAAGATGACGAATTTAAACAGCAAGACCTGGAGTTGAAGGTAGAAGGTCTGAAGGATGGGTAAAAAAGTTGAATGCCCATAGGTGGTGTTGGAGGGGGGGGGGGGGGGGGTTAGGTCTTCCCACAATACAGTTTATTTAAGGTTTTGTGATGGGTTTGTTTCTCCCAGAAAGCATTCTCATCATCAGTAATCATCAGTAATGGCGTGGCTTCCAACTCCCTTCCCTTTCATCTTCAGCTGTGTATGTTGGTATCATTACAATCCTCTGATTCCTGGCATGCCTTCGGAGTTGGTGCATATTATTGGGTCCTGTGGAAGCCACACCCTCTCCTTCAAACAGGATTACCACCAGGATTCCGCAAGGCCTGAGACTGCACCTCAGCTCCTAGGTCCTGTGCTAAGCTTTCAGTAAAATATAATGACTGCTTTGTTACAATAGCACCGCTCTGGCACCTGTCTAAATTTGGCACCAGAATCAGTAAGTAGCCTATGCCTATGTCCATGTCTGCGAGGACTTTGTATAGTTTAAGAGAGTAAGTCACAGCGTCAGTGCAGCATACCTGCATTTCTATCTGAGAAAAGAAGACAGGAGGCATAGTGGGTTCTTGGGTCTGTGTCTTTTAGACATATCATGGTTCAATATTGAGACAATTCTATGTATACCTATATACATATATATACAGATGCCAGAGGGCATCTGATTGGCTCTTATTCTAAAAGGGAAAGGAAGCACCTGCTTTCCTTTACAGAATATTAGTGTAACCAGATAGACACATGCATATGTGTTTAGGCATCGCTGTAGAGCTGGCATCAGTACATGTTCCAGACATTTGCACATGTGTACCTGCTTCTCCCCCTCCCTCTTGTGGTGAGTTGTAACACTAACTTTCTAGAAATATGGACACTGCTATGATATCAGGTGGCAAATGGCGATATAATAAATGTCACAAATAAATAGTACTTGGGTGCATATCTGTCATGGATGCTCATGTGCAAAATATCTGACTAGTGAGGAGTGTGGTAGCCGTGTTAGTCCACTCTTAAGGTTATCAATAGAAATCAAACAAAATAAAACATGGAAAAGAAAATATGATACCTTTTTTATTAGACATACCTTAATACATTTCATGATTAGCTTTCGAAGGTTGCCCTTCTTCGTCAGATCGGAAATAAGCAAATGTGCTAGCTGACAGGTCATCAAAGCATATCATTGATATTCTAACAGGATAGGTGTGGATAGGTGAGGGGAGGGTGATCAACAGCTTTATGGTTTGTTTGTTTGTTTGTTTTAAACAATTTATTGGTGACAAAAAACCACACTACAGCGATCAACATATAAACATACATAGTATAAACTTCATGTTGAACATCACACAATGAGAATATTCAATTTTCTTTTTATTCTCCTCTCTTTGAAGCCAGGTCTCCCACTCTCTTCTTTCAACATGCAACATTGTATTATAGCTCATCTCCATTGTGGGACTCCAGGCGGCATTGGCTGTAGCCATAATTGTGTGATTGTTCGTTTTTGCCCTTTTCAAAAAAGCTTTCAGCCCCTCGGGTGGCTTTCCTCGGATGTTATAAACCTGAAAGAGTTGACCTGGTGATGGGTGCCATTGTATCTTCCACATCTGGGACAGTGTTATCCAGAAGTGAAATACCATTGTGCAGAACCAAAACATATGGCCTAGAGCCACATGGCCGCATTTTGGGCAATCATCTGTGGTTCTGATGGTCGCTTTAAAAGCCCTGTGTGGCGAGATGTAGAGCTGCAAAACAAATTTGTATTGCATTTCCTGCCATGCCACGTTCTCTGTCACCTGGTGCACCTGGTGCACACACCTTGTCAGACACAGTTTCAGTTGTTCAGAGTTGGGCTTCCACCTCAGTTCCTGGTACCACTGTTGTGATACACATGGGTCCCCTGCAGGTCTCGAAGGTGGCGGAGGAAATAGCGGAGTTGCACTTTTAATTGGGCCTCTAGGGCTAGTAGATCATCATGGAGTCCCATATTTGCTGTGTAAGGTCTGTTGCAGGTAATGATCTAACACAGTGTTTAAGCTGTATATATTGAAAATAGTCTTTCTGTCCCAGCCCAAATTCTTCACACAGGACTTTGAAGAATTAATATACCCCGTCTCAGACACCACCTGAAACAAATATTTGATTTCCACAAATCTCCCATTTCTTAAACAAAGCGGATCCTCCCCCCCTCTGGGAATGCTAAATTACCTTTAATAGGAAGCATTGGAGTTATTGCTTTATTCCATTTGTACATCCTACCCAGCCATTTCCATTTTTAGGCAAGGGATTTAAAATATACCCATACTGTCCCAGTGGTAGGAGTTCCCTTGCTGGGGCATGGAGCCAATAAGCAAATTCCATTGGGGCCATCAATGTGGTTTCCACTCCTGTGCAAGAAAATAACTCTTTTGATCAAAACCAATCTGATAAGTGCCACAGGCCGCATGCTATCGTTATAAGTTTTAAGTCAAGCAGTCCGAATCCCCCCCCCCCCCCCCCCGAACAGGGCCTCATGAGGTTTTTCAAGCCTGTGCGTGCCCGTTTACCCCGCCATAAGAAAACAGTAAGGGTTTTATAGAGCCACCTCTCCTCTCTGTATCCCAGTATGGCAGGTACGTCCACCTCGGGAAGATGAACTTTGCAGTTCTCCCTTTTAGTGATATTGGCAGACCCTGCCAACCGTGCAAAATTTTCTTTGTTCGGGTCTTCAAGGGGCCTATATTTTCTTTATACAAATTTGCTAAATCTTTTGGGATGTAGACCCCTAAATACTTAAGGTTACCTGCGGCCCACTGAAAAGGGAATGTCTTCCCACCCCACCTTCACCTCCTCCTGAATCGGAAGGGCTAATGATTTATGCAGGTTTAATTGCAACCCGAAAAAAACCCCCAAATTCATCTATAATGTCAAGTAAACATATCATCCGCGAAAGCTACCACTTTTATCAAATGCCCATGGAGTGTGAATCCCCGTATATCTGGGTCTAGCAGAATCGTTTGTAAGAGAGGTTCCAGGTAGAGAAGAAACTGTAAAGGAGATAGTGGACATCCCTGCCTTGTGCCCTGTTCTACCCGGAAAGGCGTAGATCTAGTACCATTAATCAGTATTTGTGCAGTGGTGTTATTATAGAGCCTCTGAATTGCTTTTAGAAACCAGCCACTCAGGTATTCTTCATTAACTTTATCGAAGGCTTTAGCCGCGTCTAAGCTAACTAATAATAAGGGGTCACCCGTAACTTGTCCATGGGCCACTGCAAGTAGTGCTTTCCGAACCTGCCTTACCGCCTGCCGGCCTTTGACAAACCCCACTTGGTGTTCTCCTATTAGGTATGGAATGTGGGCCGTCACTCTGTTTGCTAGCACTCTTAACATCTACATTGATGAGGGAGATGGGTATATAGGACTCCACTTGGTCCTTTGGTTTACCCGGTTTGGGGATTAATGTTATTAGGGCCTCATTCTCCCTTGGTGGAAAAAAAATCCCCTAGTCACCGCTACCTCAAAGTAATCTACCAAGGCTCCACACAACTGAGGGGTCAACATATTATAGTACTCATTGGAGAAACCATCGAGCCCTGGGGCTGAGCCTGGCTGTAAAGCTTTTATTACTTTGAGAACCTCTTGCGCTTCAAGTGGTGCTAGCAGCGCTTGGCGGGCTATTTCTGTTAATTGGGGCATTTTTGCATCTTCTAGGTAGTCCCGAGTCAGGGGGCCCTGAACCCTATCTTTGGCACTATACGTTTCCCTAAAGTATTCCCGGAATATATTAACTATATCTTGTAACTTAGTTAGCTTGTCCCCCTTGGGATTTATTATCACTGGGATGAATCTTTGGGAAGTTTGTGTTTTGGCCACCCTGGCTAGTAATTTACCTGATTTACTCCCAAAGCCTTGGAAGTTCAGCCGCCGAGCTACTAACTGTTTCATAGCTTGCTCATGAATAAGAGAGTTGAGCGCTACCAGGGCTGCTGACATGGAGTCCCTGTTATCTGGAGTGGGGTGTGTTATATATTTTCTCTTTGCTTTCCTATAATCTGCTTCTAGTCGCAAAATGCCCACCGCTAGTCATTTTTTCCTAGCACTTTTGAAACGCTATAACCAGAATAATACAGGTGAGTCACATGAAGGTTGATTCGTGTCCTCATACAGTTTCCATTTTTCCAGTAGGTGGTCTAAAAGTTGTTTGTCTCTATAAAGGTAAGCAGGGAATCTCCAGTGGTTAGTTACCCTCCCTCCCTCCCTTCCTTAAATCGAGCTCTACTATGGTCTGAAATTTCCATGGGAATAATAACGGCCTGCTGGACTTGATATGAGGATATAGTAAATTCTAGACCAAGATTAGTGAGCCTTGGACTGATGGGTATAGTCTTTTGTGGTAGGGTGAAGAGAACGCCACGGATCAATTAAATGCAGGTGTTTACAGAGTTCAGATATCCCCCCTCCCCTTACCCACCCTGGAATAGCTGTGGGCGATGATCTATCCAAGGTCGGGTCTTGCACGTGATTGAAATCTCCCGCCCACACCCAGCCCTAGCGCTATTAAAGACTGAAAGAAACCAGGGCTGAAAGAATTTGGAGCATATATAGCGCACAGATAGAAGCTCTGACCTTGGTAGTTAACACGTATTAACACTATACGTCCCTCTGTATCTTTATATATTAGGGCGGTGGTGCAAGGTAACCCTTTGCGCACTAGTATTGCAACCCCGCTCGAGGAGCCCGACGAGGATGAGAAGTGGCTCTCACCCACTCACTGCTGACAGTTTCCTATGCTCAGTGTCTGATAGTTTTGTTTCTTGCAAACATGCAAAATCTATGTTGCGTCGCCATAGCTCGGATAGGATCTTACTACTACTACTTACTACTACTTAGCATTTCTATAGCGCTGCCAGGGTTACGCAGTACTGTACAAGTTTAAGGATCTTATATCACTTCACTGGCCATCGCCAGAAACATTCCACGACAAGACCCTTATTCCAGAGCAGCTAATGTCTCTTCAATTTTGGAGATACTATCAATAATATTTCCTGACTTTACCCCCGGGGGCCCAGCCTCTCCCCAGGAGTGTAAATATTGTAGTAGGGTGGCCCCACATAGGTAGGGCATAACTTGCCATTTATCTAATCTGAGATAGATACCTCCACCAGGCATTTGCCTCCAGAAAGGTGGGAGAGAGAGAAAGAGACTGACACCATTCATATATTATATACTAGCCGTTAAGCCCGTTAAAACGGGCAAGTATTGGTATGCTCTATTTTGATGTATAACTCCCTCCCTCCCTCCCCTCGGCTCCCCGCCCTTCCTCCTTCCCTCCCTCCCAGCTCCAAGGCCCGATTCCCTCCCAGCTCCATGGGCCCCCCCTCCGTCCCTCCCAGCCAGCTGCAAGGCCCCCCTCTGTACATCCCTCCCAGCTCCAAGGCCCCCCTACTTCTGACCTCCTATGTCCAGCATCCTCCCTCCTTCCCTGCCAGCTTCAAGGCCCCCAGTCTTTCCCTCCCTCCCTAGCTCCAAGGCCCCATTCCCTCCCCTCGCAGCTCCAAGGCCCCTCCTCCTTCTGAGCATTTATCCTGCCTTCCCCTCCCCCCCGAGGTCGCTGTTGTCGCCGCTACCCGCTCCCCCCCCCCCGAGGCGCCACCGGCCCCTCCCTCCCAGCTCCAAGGCCCGATTCCCTCCCAGCTCCAAGGCCCCCCGTCCGAGCCAGCTCCAAGGCCCCCCTCCATCCCTCCCCTCCCTCGCAGCTCCAAGGCCCCCCTCCCTCCTTCTGAGCATTTCTCCTGCCTTCCCCCCCCCCCCCCCGAGGTCGCTGTTGTCGCCGCTACCGCTCCCCCCCCCCCGAGGTTGCCACCGGCCCCTCCCTCCCAGCTCCAAGGCCCGATTCCCTCCCAGCTCCAAGGGCCCCCCCTCCATCCCTCCCAGCCAGCTGCAAGGCCCCCCTCTGTACATCCCTCCCAGCTCCAAGGCCCCCCTACTTCTGACCTCCATGTCCAGCATCCTCCCTCCTTCTCTGCCAGCTTCAAGGCCCCCAGTCTCTCCCTCCCTCCTAGCTCCAAGGCCCCATTCCCTCCCCTCCCAGCTCCAAGGCCCCCCCCCGTCCAAGCCAGCTCCAAGGCCCCCTCCGTCCCTCCCTTCCCCTCCCTCACAGCTCCAAGGCCCCCCTCCTCCTTCTGAGCATTTCTCCTGCCTTCCCCTCCCCCCCCCGAGGTCGCTGTTGTCGCCGCTACCGCTCCCCCCCCCCCCCCGAGGGTCGCCACTGGCCCCTCCCTCCCAGCTCCAAGGCCCGATTCCCTCCCAGCTCCAAGGCACCCCCCCTCCATCCCTCCCAGCCAGCTGCAAGGCCCCCCTCCTCCTTCTGAGCATTTCTCCTGCCTTCCCCTCCCCCCCCGAGGTCGCTGCTATCGCCCCTCCCCCCCCCCCCGAGGTCGCCGCTACCGTCCCCCCCCCCCCCGAGATCGCCACCGGCCCCCTCCACCCGGGCCCTCTGTTCTACATTTAACTTACAGCGCCGAAACCGCAGGCAGATCAGCTCCGTCGGCCTTCCTTCTCTGCCTGTGTCCCGCCCTCGTGTGACGTAACGTCAGCGAGGGCGGGGCACACAGGCTGGGAAGGAAGGCCGACGGGAGCTGATCTGCCTGCGGTTTCGGCGCTGTAAGTTAAATGTAGAAGAGAGGGCCTGGCCTGGTGGAGGGGGTTGGCTGCGACCTTGGGGGGGGGGACGGCAGCGGCGACCTGCAGGGGGGGAGCGGCAGCGGCAGCGGCGACCTCCGGGGGGGGGGGGGAGCGGTACCATTAGCGGCAGCGTCGACGTCTGTGTGGCAGTGACTGCACTCCTCCTCAGCGCAGAGTTTCCCTCTCTGTTCCGTCATCACGTCTTGACGTGGGGGCGGGACAGAGAGGGAAGTCTCTACTGCGCATTTGCAGGTGAGTCGGTCACTTGCCATTTATAGGTTTGATTATCCAGTTGGGTTGGGGTCTTTCTCTCCATTGGGCTGTTGAGATAGATTCATGCCCTCCAATCACTTTCAGATGGACAATACAGCAAAAGGTTGCACCACTGATTTTGGTCCCCTACTTTGACCCATCCAGTTCCTGACCAGGGTTGCACCTGCTTAGCTTCCTGCTTTTGCCATGTGACATACACCTTCACCATGTGGGTGGCCCCACATAGGGAGGGCATATCTTGCCATTTATCTAATCTGGGATACACACCTCCACCAGGCATTTACCTCCAGAGAGGGGGGAGAGAGAGAAAGAGACTGACCCCATTCATATATTATATACTAGCCGTTAAGCCCGTAAAAACGGGCGGGTATTGGAATGTTTTTTTTCCCCAAGGCCCCCCTCCCGTTGCAGCTGCAAAGCCCCTGCCATCCTCCTTCCCTGCCAGCTCCAAGGCCCCCTCTGTCCCTCCCTCCCAGCTCCAAGGCTCCAGTCCTCCCCCCTTCCCAGCTGCAAGGCCCCCTGCCCTCCCTCCCAGTTCCAAGGCCCTCCCCCCCAGCTCCCAAGGCCCCCTTCCCTCCCTCCCAGTTCCAAGGCCCCCTGCTCTCCCTCACAACTGTAAGGGGCCCCATTCCCTCACAACTGTAAGGGCCCCCCTGCCCTCCCTCCCAGCTCCAAGGCTCCAGTCCTCCCCCCTTCCCAGCTGCAAGGCCCCCTGCCTGCCCACCCTCCCTCCCAGTTCCAAGGCCCCAGGCCCTCCCCCCAGCTCCCAAGGCCCCCTGCCCTCCCTCCCACCCAGTTCCAAGGCCCCAGGCCCTCCCCCCCAGCTCCCAAGGCCCCCTTCCCTCCCGCCCTCCCAGTTCCAAGGCCCCCTGCTCTCCCTCACAACTGTAACAGCCCCCCTGCCCTCCAGCTCCAGTCCTCCCCCCTTCCCAGCTGCAAGGCCCCCCGCCCTCCGTCCCAGTTCCAAGGCCCCAGGCCCCCCCAGCTCCCAAGGCCCCCCCAGCTCCCTCCCTCCCAGTTCCAAGGCGCCCTGCTCTCCCTCACAACTGTAAGGGCCCCCCTGCCCTCCCTCCCAGCTCCAGTCCTCCCCCCTTCCCAGCTGCAAGTCCCCCCGCCCTCCCTCCCACCCAGTTCCAAGGCCCCAGGCCCCCCCCAGCTCCCAAGGCCCCCTTCCCTCCCTCCCAGTTCCAAGGCCCCAGGCCCCCCCAGCTCCCCAGGCCCCCCTTCCTTCCCTCCCCTCCCTCCCAGCTCCAAGGCCCCCCTCCTTCTGAGACGTCCCATGTCCCCGCCCCCCCCCAAGGTAGCCGCTACCGCCCCCCCCACGCCGGAGTCGCCACCACCCCCCCCTTCACCCGGCCCGGGCCCTCTCTTTGTTATTCAACTTACAGCAGCGCCGAAACAGCAGCAAGCAGTAGCTCCCGTGGCCTTCCTTCACTGCCTGTGCCTCGCCCTCGTGTGATGTCACGTCGGCGAGGGCGGGGCACAGGCAGGGAAGGAAGGCCGACGGGAGCTGAAGCTGAGCTGCTTGCTGCTGTTTCGGCGCTGCTGTAAGTTCAATAACGAAGAGAGGGCCCGGGCCGGGTGAAGGGGGGGTGGTGGCGACTCCGGGGGGGGGGAGCGGTAGCGACGTCAGCGGTTCCCTCCCTCCCCTTCAGCGCAGTTTCCCTCTCTGTCCCGCCCCCCTTCCTCGTCATCACGTCTTGACGCGGGGGCGGGACAGAGAGGGAAGTCTCTACTGCGCATTTGCAGGTGAGTCGGTCACTTGTCATTTATAGGTTTGATTATCCAGTTGGGTTGGGGTCTTTCTCTCCATTGGGCTGTTGAGATAGTTTCATGCCCTCCAATCACTTTCAGATGGACAATACAGCAAAAGGTTATACCATTGATTTTGGTCCCCTACTTTGACCCATCCAGTTCCTGACCAGGGTTGCACCTGCTTAGTTTCCTGCTTTTGCCATGTGACATACACCTTCACCATGTGGGTGGCCCCACATAGGTAGGGCATAACTTGCCATTTATCTAATCTGAGATAGATACCTCCACCAGGCATTTACCTCCAGAGAGGGGGGAGAGAGAAAGAGACTGACACCATTCATATATTATATATTATCCAGTTGGGTTGGGGTCTTTCTTTCCATTGGGCTGTTGAGATAGTTTCTTTTCATGCCCTCCAATTGCTTTCAGATGGACAATACAGCAAAAGGTTGCACCACTGATTTTGGTTCCCTACTTTGACCCATCCAGTTCCTGACCAGGGTTGTACCTGCTTAGCCTCCTGCTTTTGCCATGTGACATACACCTTCACCATGTGGGTGGCCCCACATAGGTAGGGCATAACTTGCCATTTATCTAATCTGAGATAGATACCTCCACCAGGCATTTGCTTCCAGAAAGGTGGGAGAGAGAGAAAGAGACTGACACCATTCATATATTATATATTATCCAGTTGGGTTGGGGTCTTTCTCTCCATTGGGCTGTTGAGATAGTTTCATTTCATGCCCTCCAATCACTTTCAGATGTACAATACAGCAAAAGGTTACACCATTGATTTTGGTCCCTTATTTTGACCCATCCAGTTCCTGACCAGGGTTGCACCTGCTTAGCTTCCTCTTTTTGCCATGTGACATACACCTTCACCATGTGGGTGGCCCCACATAGGTAGGGCATAACTTGCCATTTATCTAATCTGGGATACACACCTCCACCAGGTATTTGCCTCCAGAAAGGTGGGAGAGAGAGAAAGAGACTGACCCCATTCATATATTATATATTATACTAGCCGTTAAGCCCGTTAAAACGGGCGAGTTTTTTTAATTTCACCTCCATGTGTAGCAAGTCTGCTCTGTCCCCTGTCCTTCCCCCATGTCCAGCAACCCTCCTCTGTCCTCTTCCCTCACCCCATGTCAAGCCACAGTCCTCTGTTCCCTGCCCTCCCAAAGAGACAGTGAGTGTGAGAGTGAGCAGCTAGTGTGTGTGTGCTTGGGTGTCTGTGTGTGTGTGTGTGAGTGAATGAGAGAGAGTGTGTGAGTGAGTGAGAGTGCTTGTGAGCTGTTAGTACTCCCTGTCTCAGTGGAGGTTCAGTGTCTCCTTGTAGTCAGCTGTTGGAGCTGTGTGGCAGTGGAGGTTCAGTGTCTCCTTGTAGTCAGTTGTTGGAGCTGTGTGGCAGTGGAGGTTCAGTGTCTCCTGTGTGGCAGTGCAGGTTATGTGTCTCCTTGTAGTCAGTTGTTGGAGCTGTGTGGCAGTGGAGGTTCAGTGTCTCCTTGTAGTCAGTTGTTAGAGCTGTGTGGCAGTGGAGGTTCAGTGTCTCCTTGTAGTCAGTTGTTGGAGCTGTGTGACAGTGGAGGTTCAGTGTCTCCTTGTAGTCAGTTGTTAGAGCTGTGTGGCAGTGGAGGTTCAGTGTCTCCTTGTAGTCAGTTGTTGGAACTGTGTGGCAGTGGAGGTTCAGTGTCTCCTTGTAGTCAGTTGTTGGAGCTTTGTGGCAGTGGAGGTTCAGTGTCTCCTTGTAGTCAGTTGTTGGAGCTGTGTGGCAGTGGAGGTTCAGTGTCTCCTTGTAGTCAGTTGTTTGAGCTGTGTGGCAGTGGAGGTTCAGTGTCTCCTTGTAGTCAGTTGTTGGAGCTGTGTGGCAGTGGAGGTTCAGTGTCTCCTTGTAGTCAGTTGTTGGAACTGTGTGTCAGTGGAGGTTCAGTGTCTCCTTGTAGTCAGTTGTTGGAGCTGTGTGGCAGTGGAGGTTCAGTGTCTCCTTGTAGTCAGTTGTTGGAGCTTTGTGGCAGTGGAGGTTCAGTGTCTCCTTGTAGTCAGTTGTTGGAGCTGTGTGGCAGTGGAGGTTCAGTGTCTCCTTGTAGTCAGTTGTTGGAGCTGTGTGGCAGTGGAGGTTCAGTGTCTCCTTGTAGTCAGTTGTTGGAGCTGTGTGTCAGTGGAGGTTCAGTGTCTCCTTGTAGTCAGTTGTTGGAGCTTTGTGGCAGTGGAGGTTCAGTGTCTCCTTGTAGTCAGTTGTTGGAGCTGTGTGGCAGTGGAGGTTCAGTGTCTCCTTTTAGGCAGTTGTTAGAGCAGTTTGAAAGGCAGGCTCATTTTTCAGTCGTGTGCCGGTCTCCCTCCCCCCTTCCCCCCTCCCCGCATACATGTTGTTGTTCCGCCCCTTCTGCTGACTCCTGCTGTTCAGTGAGCCAAAGGGGCGGGACAGCTATGTCTTTGCTTCATGCTGCAAAGCAGGACTTGTGTGTGTGTGTGTGCTGTGAGTGAATACACCTGTTTACCTTTTACTGTTGGCCCCAGAACGTTTTTTGATCCCTGCTTGGTTTCTGCTGTGGGTTTTTTTAGTTGCCTTGGCCACTTCGTCGTTCCTGCTGTGCCCTTGTACATGGTGGTTCTCTTCTCCATCCTCCCTCCCTCCCCCATTGATGTCCACGCCCCCTCCTTCCCTCCCTATTGGCTGCATTACGTCCTCCTCCGATTTCCACGCCCCCTCCCTATTGGCTGCATTACATCTTCCTCCGTTTTCCACGCCCCCTCCCCTCCCTATTGGCTGCATTACGTCCTCCTCCAATTTCCACGCCCCCTCCTTCCCTCCTTATTGGCTGCATTACGTCCTCCTTCGTTTTCCACGCCCCCTCCCCTCCCTATTGGCTGCATTATGTCCTCCTCCGATTTCCACGCCCCCTCCTCCCCTCCCTATTGGCTGCATTGTGTCCTCCTCCAATTTCCACGCCCCCTCCTTCGCTCCCTATTGGCTGCATTACATCCTCCTTCATTTTCCATGCCCCCTCCCCTCCCCTCCCTATTGGCTGCATTATGTCCTCCTCCGATTTCCACGCCCCCTCCTTCCCTCCCTATTGGCTGCATTACGTTCGGTACAGGAGCTGCTGGTGGAGGCGGGGTTTGGAGTGTTGCTCCTTGAATGTTCGGTCTCTACTGTGCATTTACGGTGAGTACGGTCACTCACAATTTATATGTTTGATATTATCCAGTTGGGTTGGGGTCTTTCTCTCCATTGGGCTGTTGTGATAGTTTCATGCCCTCCAATCACTTTCAGATGGACAATACAGCAAAAGGTTACACCACTGATTTTGGTCCCCTACTTTGACCCATCCAGTTCCTGACCAGGGTTGCACTTGCTTAGCTTCCTCCTTTTGCCATGTGACATACACCTTCACCATGTGGGTGGCCCCACATAGGTAGGGCATAACTTGCCATTTATCTAATCTGAGATAGATACCTCCACCAGGCATTTACCTCCAGAGAGGGGGGAGAGAGAGAAAGAGACTGACCCCATTCATATATTATATATTATCCAGTTGGGTTGGGGTCTTTATCTCCATTGGGCTGTTGAGATAGTTTCTTTTCATGCCCTCCAATCACTTTCAGATGGACAATACAGCAAAAGGTTACACCATTGATTTTGGTTCCCTACTTTGACCCATCCAGTTCCTGACCAGGGTTGCACCTGCTTAGCTTCCTGCTTTTGCCATGTGACATACACCTTCACCATGTGGGTGGCCCTGCATAGAGAGGGCATATCTTGCCATTTATCTAATCTGGGATACACACCTCCACCA
Source organism: Microcaecilia unicolor (assembly GCF_901765095.1). Classification (NCBI taxonomy): domain Eukaryota; kingdom Metazoa; phylum Chordata; class Amphibia; order Gymnophiona; family Siphonopidae; genus Microcaecilia; species Microcaecilia unicolor. The sequence continues at coordinate 19,773,264 of NC_044043.1, read as the reverse complement.
GGCATTTGCCTCCAGAAAGGGGGGAGAGAGAGAAAGAGACTGACCCCATTCATATATTATATATTATCCAGTTGGGTTGGGGTCTTTCTCTCCATTGGGCTGTTGTGATAGTTTCATGCCCTCCAATCACTTTCAGATGGACAATACAGCAAAAGGTTACACCACTGATTTTGGTCCCCTACTTTGACCCATCCAGTTCCTGACCAGGGTTGCACCTGCTTAGCTTCCTGCTTTTGCCATGTGACATACACCTTCACCATGTGGGTGGCCCCACATAGGGAGGGCATAACTTGCCATTTATCTAATCTGACATAGATACCTCCACCAGGCATTTACCTCCAGAGAGGGGGGAGAGAGAGAAAGAGACTGACACCATTCATATATTATATATTATCCAGTTGGGTTGGGGTCTTTCTCTCCATTGGGCTGTTGAGATAGTTTCATGCCCTCCAATCACTTTCAGATGGACAATACAGCAAAAGGTTACACCACTGATTTTGGTCCCTTACTTTGACCCATCCAGTTCCTGACCAGGGTTGCACCTGCTTAGCTTCCTGCTTTTGCCATGTGACATACACTTTCACCATGTGGGTGGCCCCACATAGGTAGGGCATAACTTGCCATTTATCTAATCTGAGATAGATACCTCCACCAGGCATTTACCTCCAGAGAGGGGGAGAGAGAGAAAGAGACTGACCCCATTCATATATTATATATTATCCAGTTGGGTTGGGGTCTTTCTCTCCATTGGGCTGTTGTGATAGTTTCATGCCCTCCAATCACTTTCACATGGACAATACAGCAAAAGGTTACACCACTGATTTTGGTCCCCTATTTTGACTCATCCAGTTCCTGACCAGGGTTGCACCTGCTTAGTTTCCTGCTTTTGCCATGTGACATACACCTTCACCACGTGGGTGGCCCCACATAGGGAGGGCATATCTTGCCATTTATCTAATCTGGGATACACACCTCCACCAGGCATTTGCCTCCAGAAGGGGGGGAGAGAGAGAAAGAGACTGACCCCATTCATATATTATATATTATCCAGTTGGGTTGGGGTCTTTCTCTCCATTGGGCTGTTGAGATAGTTTCTTTTCATGCCCTCCAATTGCTTTCAGATGGACAATACAGCAAAAGGTTACACCACTGATTTTGGTCCCCTACCTTGACCCATCCAGTTCCTGACCAGGGTTGCACCTGCTTAGCTTCCTGCTTTTGCCATGTGACATACACCTTCACCATGTGGGTGGCCCCACATAGGGAGGGCATAACTTGCCATTTATCTAATCTGAGATAGATACCTCCACCAGGCATTTGCCTCCAGAAAGGTGGGAGAGAGAGAAAGAGACTGACACCATTCATATATTATATATTATATATTATCCAGTTGGGTTGGGGTCTTTCTCTCCATTGGGCTGTTGAGATAGTTTCATGCCCTCCAATCACTTTCAGATGGACAATACAGCAAAAGGTTACACCACTGATTTTGGTCCCCTACTTTGACCCATCCAGTTCCTGACCAGGGTTGCACCTGCTTAGCTTCCTGCTTTTGCCATGTGACATACACCTTCACCATGTGGGTTGCCCCATGTAGGGAGGGCATAACTTGCCATTTATCTAATCTGAGATAGATACCTCCACCAGGCATTTGCCTCCAGAAAGGTGGGAGAGAGAGAAAGAGACTGACACCATTCATATATTATATATTATCCAGTTGGGTTGGGGTCTTTCTCTCCATTGGGCTGTTGAGATGGTTTCATGCCCTCCAATCACTTTCAGATGGACAATACAGCAAAAGGTTACACCACTGATTTTGGTCTCCTACTTTGACCCATCTGGTTCCTGACCAGGGTTGTACCTGCTTAGCTTTGTGTTTTTGCCCTGTCACATACACCTTCACCACTTGGGTGGCCCCACCTAGAAAGAGCTTAACTTGCCATTTATCTAATCTGTGGTACACACCTCCACCAGGCATTCGCCTCCAGAAAGGGGGGGAGAGAGAGAAAGAGACTGACCCCCATTCATATCACAGGGCACGAGGGAGAAAGAAGCCCACCGAACGCATGGAAAGAGATTCTCCTTTAAAGTAATTCTCTTTCTGAAAACTGGAGTCCCTAGAATTTTCCAGATGGAGTCTTTTTACAGATTTATAGTGGAGTCATTGTTGCTGCTGAAAGTAGGGTTTAGTACTTGTATTTAATTGTGCAGTTCACATACATAAGCTACAGAAAACAAACACCCCCCCAGCTCCGTCGTGGACAGACAACCTGCAGTCATGCTTTAAGCAAAAATCATTTATAATTCTTGATAACGAGTCCCCCACGTGAACAAAGTCCAAACACACAAAGCATCTTTTATCAGACAACAAACAAACAAAAAAAAAACATCCTTGTTTGTACTGAGATGTAGACTACTCCACTCTGCCACCGTCTACTCTATTCAGACATAAATTAAACCTAACCACCTTAGTCATTTGACTCTTTGTTAACGGACGAACAGAAAAGCTTTAAGAGTGTGTACTTAGGCAAATACAGACCCTAACCTCCCCCCCCTCCCCCACCTGTGCGAGACGAATCACAAGAGAAAAAAAACTCAACAGTATTACTTGAACGGCCTGTACATGAAATACAGAGTAAAGCTGAGCCTAACAATAAAAGTAACAATACAAAATATTTCCCCTAGATCAAATCCAGAAAGAAAATACTTGCTTGTAGAACGTTTGAATTCTAATTTGGTAACCAGTCTCTGTATGTAAGAGTCTCAGGTGACTTGTTCCAATTAGTAGTTGTCTAATTAAATTAGTGCCGCTTAAATCAGCCAATGGGGCACAGAGGGGTGGGAGGGGTTTTTGGTATCTTTGTCTGTCTTGTCACCAAAGAATTGTATAGCCCCTCCCCTGAACCCATTAGCTTCTCAGGAGTCAGGAGGTGTGAAAAAGCCGGCGACTACATATGTTTGCTGAAGCAAAGAACTCGGGATACATTTTTATTTATTTATTTTTTTCTGAAGCTACTAGGCAGTAGATGAGTCTGGAGCTTTACAAGTTTTCTAGGTGTTATAGTAAGAAGTATGTGCCTTTGAGGTTTGATCAATATGACCTTATTTCAGTATTAGAAGCATCCTTTATTTTGATGGCAGACTTTTATTTTTTTCCTCACGGCAACGTCTTTTTTTTTTCTGCGCAAGTTAACTTAAGATGCAATTGGCCTCGCTGGTAACTGGGGGTGCCAGGCTTCTGAATCATGTAACTTTTTGTTTCTTCTGTCTTCAGTGATTTTTTTTTCATTGTTTTTGGCTCTTTTTCTTGGAAAATGCAGATTCTTGCACTCCGGCGTCAGACAGCAAGGAAGAGGAAGTGGAATGAACGCAGGCGCAAGGGGAGGAGTTGGACCCTCAGTGCTGCCCAAGGAAATTTATTGACAGAGAAATAGAAGTTGCTTACCTGTAACGGTAGTTCTCCTTGGACAGATGATCTTGCAGCCACACAAATGAAGTGACTCCCCCATGACGTCACGGACCCGGACTTATAGCAAAGCTTAAAGCTTTAATACAAACGTAGATTACTACGCCTGCGTGCAGCTTCCCGCCATATCCACCCCCCATAACCCCCCAGTAGTCACCGCCCCTTTCCAGTTTGGTAAAAAAGCTAGCGGCAACTTAAGGGAGGGTTGGGAGGGATTGTGTGGCTGCAAGATCATCTGTCCAAGGAGAACTACCGTTACAGGTAAGCAACTTCTATTTCTCTTGCAGCCACACAAATGAAGATTCCCCAGCTCCACAGGTAACAGGTGAACAAGATGCCCCTGCGGGCATACATGGTACTGTAAAAGGAACAGAAGAAAAAAGTTAAAACTGGTACCTGTGAGAGGAGGAGGTGGTAGTTGACGCCTCAGGACACAGAAGAAAGGACCGCCTGGCCAAACGCCGCATCAGCAGCTGAAGCGGTATCCAGGCAGTAATGTTTCACAAAAGTGTGCACAGTGGACCACGTAGCTGCTCTGCAAATATCCTGCAGGGAAGTTCGTTGCAGATGAGCTTTCGTGGCTGCCATGGCCCTCAGATTATGAGCTGTAATATGCGGAATCTGTGAGGGAGTGGCTGCGGCGAGCTGGTAGCATAAGGTGATACAGTTCGCAATCCACTGGGATAGAGTCCCCTTGGTTACTGGCCTTGGGTGGTGAGGAGAGCGTAGTGAAAGGAATAATTGAGAAGGCCTATTGGTGCCTTTAGTTCTATTCAAATAGATGGTAAGGGCTCTCAGGCAATCCAGCGTATGAAATCTCTTATGGTCCTCGGAAACATGTGGAGGAGGAAAGAAGGTGGGCAGCATGATGGTTTGATTGAGATGAGAAGGCGAGACCACCTTCGGTAGAAACTTCGGATGAGTACGGAGCACAGCCTTATCGTGTAGTAGTTGAGTATAGGGTGGATAGTGGACGAGAGCCTGGATTTCGCCGATGCGCCGTGCCGAAGTCAACGTGATCAAGAACAGTGTCTTCCAAGTGAGATATCTGAGGTCGGTTGACTGAAGTGGCTCAAATGGAGAGGCTGTGAGTGCATTGAGTACCAGGTTAAGGTCCCATGCCTGAGTTGGAGGGCGAATGGGAAAATAGAGATGCATGAGTCCTTTGAGAAAGCGCTTCACCACAGGGTGCTGCATGAGGGATAAGTCATCCACCGGGTCATGGAACACCGAGAGAGCTGAGAGATGGAGCCGGATGGAGGAGTAAGACAGCTGTAACTCTGAAAGATGGAGCAGGTAATCCAAGACGCGGGAGAGAGAAGCGTTGGCAGGGTGGAGGTGATGGCCGGAACACCAGCTAGAGAAACGCTGCCATTTTGCATTGTAAGACTTGAGAGTAGAGTCCTTCCTGGACGCGAGGAGGACCCTCAGCACTCCATGTGAGAACATCAGGGTGGAGTGGGGCTGATCCGCCAGGCCATGAGGCGGAGGGATGCAAGGTTTGGGTGCAGAAGACTGCCCTGCTGCTGTGTGAGAAGGTCCGGTTCCAGCGGCAGCGGAAGTGGAGGGCTTGTCGTGAGGTTCAGGAGAGCCGTGAACCAGGCTTGTCTCGGCCAGTACGGAGCTATTAACAATAGAGATGCTCCGTCTGACTTGGCCTTTTGGATTGTCTTGGAGATGAGAGGGATTGGAGGAAATGCATAGAGGAGGCCTTCTGTCCACGGAATGTGAAAGGCATCTTCTGCTAGTCTGCGCTGACTGGGAAACTTGGAGCAGAATCTGCGACACTTGGCGTTGAGTGGGGATGCGAAGAGATCGACGAGAGGGTGACCCCACTTGTCGAACAGATCTTGCGTAACAGTGGTCTTGAGTGACCACTCGTGCGGTTGTAGCTTCCTGCTGAGTGAGTCTGCCAAGGTATTCTGCACTCCGGGCAGGTAGGAGGCCGAGATGGTGGACCGAAGCTTCAGGACCACATGCCAGAGATGTAGAGCTTCCCGGCACAGCTGTCGGGAGCCGGTGCCGCCTTGCTTGTTGACATAGTACATGGCCACCTGATTGTCTGTCTGCACATGAATCCGCTGTTGCGAGAGGTGTGGCTGAAAAGCTTGAAGCGCTAATCTGATGGCTCGCAACTCTAGCAGGTTGATACTGTATGTCATTTCTTTGGGCGTCCAATGTCCTTGAGTCATGTAGGAGCCCAGATGCGCTCCCCACCCTTGCTTGGAGGCGTCGGTTGTTAGATAAACGGACGGTAGGGGAGGCCGGAAGGGCATACCCTGGAGGAGATGGGGGGCGTGGGCCCACCATTGCAGCGAGGTCTTTAGACTGTGAGAGAGCGGTATCTTTGCAGATAGCGGTTGAAGAGCTTGGATCCACTTGTCCCGGAGGTGCCACTGTAGGGGTCTCATATGGAGCCTGGCTAGCGGAAGTACTGGAATGGTAGCTGCCATATGGCCCAGAAGCACAAGTAACGTTCGGGCAGAGGTGACTGAGACCTGGGTTAGGTGGGCGATGAGGATGGAAATCCGTGTGGCCCTGTTGATGGGCAAAAACGCTAACATGTGCGGGGTCTGGAGGACCGCTCCTATAAACTCGAGATGTTGCGTGGGAATGAGGTGAGATTTGTCCAAGTTGATGAGGAATCCCAGAGTCTGGAGAAGTGAGGTGACCTTGTCTAGAGAGTGGAGGGCCTCCTGAGCAGTTGGCGACGCGATGAGCCAGTCGTCGAGGTAAGGGAAGATCGTGACCCTTTGCTGGCGAAGGTGGGCGATGATGGTGATGACACATTTTGTGAACACTCGTGGTGCTGAGGAGAGGCCGAATGGAAGGACTCGGAATTGATAGTGGTGAGAGTGGACTTGAAAACGCAGGTAACTTCTGGACGCTGGGTGGATTGGGATGTGGAGATATGCATCCTGCAGGTCCAGGGACACGAGCCATGCGTTCTGATCGAGCAGTGGCAGAATCATTTGGAGAGTCGTCATGCGGAACTTTTCTTTTTTTAGAAATTTGTTCAGGGAGCGTAAGTCCAGAATAGAACGCAAACCGCCGTTCTTCTTCTGAATAAGAAAGAACCTGGAATAAAATCCTGTATTCTGGGAACATTCTGGTTCGATTGCCCTGATGCGCAGGAGGCGGGAAATCTCATCGTGAAGTAGGTGGACTTGAGACGAAGGAACCTGTGAAGTGACTATGCGGGGGAGAGGTGGGGGGGTCGTAAAGTGGAGAAGGTACCCCTGGTTGACAATGGAGAGGACCCACTTGTCTGATGTTATAGGGGGCCAATGAGGGGCAAAAAACTGAAGACGACCTCCCACCGGTAGCTGCATAGCCCTCTGCTTGTCAAAAAGAGGATAAGGGTTTGGGCGCCGTTGAGGGCGCTGGTTTGGATGTCCGTCGCTCCCGATATGTTTTCTTAGACTGCTGAGGTCTATGTTGCTTGTTGTTAAACCTGTAGTTTGTGTTGTATTTATTGAAGGGGTACTGTCGCCGAGGTTGATACCTCCTCTTAGGCGTGCCATAGGACGAGCGATGAAAGGCGGACCTGGGCTGATTGATGTTGTCCTCTTCCAAGGTGTCCAGAGTGGTGCAATCTTGTTTGATGTTGTCGATGATATCCTTAACTCTGTCACCAAACAGGTTATCCCCTGTGCAGGGAGCATCAGCCACTCTGTTATGAACGTCCTCCCTTAGGCCGGATGCTTTTAGCCACGCTAACCGGCGTGTCATATGAGTCGTGGGCGGCTCTAATTAGATTGGTGGCGGATTCTTCCAGATTGTGAAGCAGTGGCCGGAATTGAGGTTGCAGAGTCGCAGGGAGGGAATCCAGTGCTCGTGAGAAGTTGTCGAGTATGGTGAATTGGTAGTCGGTGTAATGGAAGATGTGAAGCCCTATGCGGGCATTGAGCATGGAGCTTTGATACATCTTCTTACCCATGAGATCCATGAGCTTCATGTCTTTCGTTGGTGGAAAATTAGAATGGTCTCGTGAGCTTTTGTGTTTACGCATGGCGGACTGGACCACTATGGAGTGGTGAGATAGTTGTGGTTTACCGAAGCCCCAAGTATCTTGGACTTTGTATTTTGTATCCAAACTCTTCTTGGTGGGGAGAGATGTTAATGGGGTAGACCACACTAACTTGTGCTGGTCCGCCAACACTTCGTGCAAAGGCAACGCGATGATGTCTTTCGGTGCCTCCTTATAGCGCAGAGCCTGTAATTTTTTGGATCGGGGATCCGGTTGAGAAGAGGAGGGAATATCCAAGGCTGATGCCAATTTGATGAGAAATTTTGGATAGGAAGTATCCTCTGGTTGAGATGATTTAGATGGTAGCGGGGGAGAGGGGTCAGAAGGTAGACCCGGAGAGCCCGCGAGGAGATCGGAGTGGGCGTCAGGAGAGGATGATCTGGAGCATCTCTGAGATGGGGGTGGGGAAGAGCCAGAGTCTGAAAAATTGTCTGCAGCCAGAGAGTCTGAAAAGGACTCGGAGCGTGAGCGCTGCCGAGGGGCAGGTCGATCCGGGGGCGAAAGCCTTGCCGCCGCTGGACGTGGTGGCTGCTGGCTGGTTGTGGGGTGCTGTTGAGCTGAGAGATTGTGATTAGCCAAAAAAGCACGCAGCAGATGGAGAATGTCCTGGTTTGATTGGGACAGTGGCATAGAGGAGAAATCCGCAGGAGAGACTGCTGCCTGAACTCCTGAATGGTTCTGTTTGTCCTGTGGAGAGAGAGGCATTGCCTGAGCCAGAGCAGGAGGAGAGGTGTCAGAGAAATGCTTTGTAGCAGTCTGCAACTCAGGAGGGGAGGAGTAACCCTGATGGAGTGAAGCAGGGGAGGAGCTGTGGCTGTGATGCACAGGGTGGGCAGAGCCAGCCGTGTGATGCGATGAGTGGGAGGAGCCAGCTTTGTGATGCGAGTGGGAGGAGTCCTGACGGTGCCGATGAGCAGAGGAGGAGCTGCTTCGGTGCCGACGTGCAGGAGAAAGGCTTCCTCGGTGCCTATGGCCAGGGGAAAGGCTCTCCCGGTGCCGAATCTGATCGGAGGCACTCTCCCGGTGCCGAGGAGGCAGTGGGGAAGAAGTGCTGCGGTGCCCAGAACGACCATGCTGGTTTTTCTCAACAGATGGTGTTTGCTGGGGTTGAGTCTGAGCACCGACAACTAGCTGGAGTTGTGGTGGCAGAGACTGTTGCCTTTTGCTAGGCAAGGCACTCTCCGGGGGTTCCTCACAGTGCCGTTTTTTACTCTTGGCTTTCTTACCCGACTGCTGAGGTAAGTCCTCTACTACTGCTTTCATTTTCAAATGTCTTATCTGCCTCGTCCGAGGGAGCATGGCTGCACATTTTTCACAGCTGGAGTCTAAGTGCGTCGTGCCTAGGCAGTGGACACACAGGTCATGCGGGTCTGTGAGAGACATTTTATTTGTACAGCGTGAGCAGCGTTTAAAGCCATGTTTCTTCGCCGACATGGTCGGGAAGAGGAGGGCTGCTAAATTAAGTTGGTTGGTAATTGTTGTGAGAAAGAGAGATTATAAAAATAACAAAAGAAAAAAATAAACGCGAGAGCTGCACTAACGATCTAGTCAACGGGTCTGACCGCCAGAGCGGGAAGAATAAAACTGGAAAGGGGCGGTGACTACTGGGGGGGTTATGGGGGGTGGATATGGCGGGAAGCTGCACGCAGGCGTAGTAATCTACGTTTGTATTAAAGCTTTAAGCTTTGCTATAAGTCCGGGTCCGTGACGTCATGGGGGAGTCACTTCATTTGTGTGGCTGCAAGAGAAATCTGTCCAGGGAGAACACTTTGAACAACTCGACGGCAGCGCCGCGGCCGGCGCAGCGCCCTTGAAGATAGGTGCCCCCCCCCCCTGCGGTGCTTACCCCGCTTACCGGGTTAGCACGGCCCTGCAGGATATGATGGTTTTGTATTATCATTAGGAGGGGGGAAATCGCACACAAAACATTAATTTTGATTCATTCCAGAAAGCAAGATGGCGCCGTGAAGAGAGCACGGAAAACGGCTCCTCTCCTGACTTCCTTAAATCTTAAATTCTTTACCTGTTTATTTGCCGAAACAAAGGGGTAGGCAGCGTGTGAGCCCCGCCACACCTGCCAGATCATCGGATCCGATGGACCACTTCATGCCACCAGGAACTTCTTCGGGGCTAGGTGCCTCGCTGTTGGAGGGAGCGGTGGGAGGTGTCCTGCTCCCCCAGCCGGAGACCTCCGATAATGCCAGCATTGCAGCTGCAGCAGGGGCAGGAAATCCCTAGTGGCTTAGACCCAGGAGTGTTCCCTGCAGCGGGGTCGGAGGGAGCCAGCGTTTGGCCCGGCTCGGGAGCAGAAGGTGAAAGGCAACCAACTGAAACTATTAAGAGCTAACTTTACCTAGTAACTTTTTTCTGCCCACAAAACAGAAGTAATAACCTTAGAGTCAATTTGGGAGGCTCTTATGGGCCTAGAGAAATCTTTCTCCCAGAAATTGATAATGGTGACTCAAGTTTCAAAGTTTCCTTTAGAGAAGATAATGAACCTGGAAACAAGAACTGATAACATTGAAAAATCTATACAGCTGAACAGTGATAATGTGAAATCCCTTCAACAAGTACAGTCCAATTTAATTAAGGAAAAAGCACAATTACATCTTAAAATTGAAAATATGGAAAATCAGCTAAGGGCTAAAACTCTTAGGCTGATTCATTTTCCAAAGATTTAAGAAATATCTATCTGAAATTTTTTGATTTTGATTTAATAGTAACTATATTTCATGGAATTTTACCTTGCTTTCCCCCTTGTTTGTGGACTAGAAATGGAGATAGAAATAATATAGACAAAAGTATATTTGTTTTCAATTTTTCCTGTAATGCAACTACTACTACTTAACATTTCTAGAGCGCTACTAGGGTTACGCAGCGCTGTACAAATTAACAAATAAGGACAGTCCCTGCTCAGAAGAGCTTACAATCTAAAGGACGAAATGTCAAGTTGGGGTAGTTAAGATTTCCTGAGGTGTAGTGATTAGGTGCCGAAGGCGACATTGAAGAGGTGGGCTTTGAGCAATGATTTGAAGATGGGTAGGGAGGGGGCCCGGCGTATGGGCTCAGGGAGTTTGTTCCAAGCATGGGGTGAAGCGAGGCAAAAAGGGCGAAGCCTAGAGTTGGCGGTGGTGGAGAAGGGTACTGAAAGGAGGGATTTGTCTAGAGAGCAGAGGTTACGGGTGGGGACATAAGGGGAGATGAGAGTAGAGAGGTAAGGAGGGGCTGCAGATCGAGTGCATTTGTAGGTGAGTAGGAGAAGCTTGAACTGTATGAGGTATCTGATCGGAAACCAGTGAAGTGACTTGAGGAGAGGGGTGATATGAGTATATCGGTTGAGGCGGAAGATAAGACGTGCGGCCGAGTTCTGGATGGACTGAAGGGGGGATAGATGGCTAAGTGGGAGGCCGGTGAGGAGTAGGTTGCAGTAGTCAAGGTGAGAGGTAATGAGAGAGTGGATGAGAGTTCGAGTGGTGTGCTCGGAGAGGAGGGGGCGAATTTTGCTAATGTTATAGAGGAAGAAGCGACAGGTCTTGGCTATCTGCTGGATATGCGCAAAGAAGGAGAGGGAGGAGTCGAAGATGACACCAAGGTTGTGGGCAGATGAGACAGGGACGATGAGGGTGTTATCAATTGAGATGGAGAGTAAAGGGAGAGGAGAAGTGGGTTTGGGTGGGAACACAATAAGTTCCGTCTTGGCCATGTTTAGGCCTGAAAGGTGACGGTTGGACATCCAGGCAGCAATGTCGGATAAGCAGGCCAGTACTTTGGCCTGGGTTTCCGCAGTGATTTCTGGTGTGGAGAGATAAAGCTGGGTGTCATCAGCATAAAGATGATAGTGGAAACCATGAGAAGAGATTAGGGAGCCTAAGGAAGAGGTGTAGATTGAAAAAAGAAGGGGCCCAAGGACAGATCCCTGGGGAACTCCAACAGAGAGCGGGATAGGGGAAGAGGATGAACCATGAGAGTGTACTCTGAAGGTACGATGGGAGAGATAAGAGGAGAACCAGGAGAGGACAGAGCCCTGGAACCCAAAGGAGGACAGTGTGTCAAGAAGTAGGTTGTGATTGACAGTGTCAAAAGTGGCGGATAGGTCGAGGAGGATGAGGATTGAATTTAGATTTGGCGAGCAACAGGTCATTGCAGACTTTAGATAGTGCTGTTTCTGTCGAGTGTAGGGGGCGAAAGCTGGATTGAAGCAGATCGAGGATGGCATGAGAGGAGAGGAAATCAATGCAGCGGCTGTGAATGGCGCGTTCAAGTATCTTGGAGAGGAAGGGTAGGAGGGAAATGGGGCGGTAGTTGGAGGGACAGGTAGGGTCAAGTGATGGTTTTTTGAGGAGTGGTGTGACCACGGCATGCTTGAAGGTGTCTGGGACAGTTGCAGTGGAGAGAGAGAGGTTGAGGATATGACAGATGGTGGGGGTGATAGTAGGAGTGATGGTGTTAAGTAAGTTGGTGGGGATGGGGTCTGAGGAATAGGTGGTGGATTTCGAGGAGGAGAGGAGATAGGCGGTTTCCTCTTCGGTGATAGCAGGAAAAGAGGAGAAGGAGGCCTCGGTAGGTTGGTTGAGAGAGTGGGTTATAGGATGAAGAGGAGGAGAAGGTTTAGTGGTGAATTCAAGGTTGATCTTCTGGACCTTGTCACGGAAGTAGTCGGCCAGAGATTGCGGAGAGAGTGAGGGGGGAGTGGGAGCGGAGGGCACATTGAGGAGGGAGTTGAGGGTGGCGAAGAGACGACGAGGATTAGAGCTGAGGGAATTAGTCAATTGAGTGTAATAGTCCTGTTTAGCGAGGAATAGGGAGGATTGGAAGGAGGATAGCATGAATTTGAAGTGAATGAAGTCAGTATGGGCGCGAGATTTCCTCCAGAGTCGTTCAGCCGAACAGGCGCAGGAGCGAAGGTATCGGGTGCAAGGGGTCAGCCAGGGCTGGGGATTGGTACGCCTTGTGGGACGGGAGATGGACGGTGCAAGAGTGTCAAGAGCAGAGGAGAGAGTGGCATTGTAAGTGGAGACAGCTTTGTCAACAGATTTGGAGGACAAGATGGAAGGGAGGAGATCAGAGATACAAGAGGATAAGGAGATTTCTGGACGTAGTAGTTAGTGTGGGGCGAGATTGAGGGGGAGGGTGCTGAAGTGTGAATGTGATTAGGTGACGGTCAGAGAGAGGAAGAGCTGAAACGCAGAAATTGGAGGGAGGACGAGATCAAGACAGTGGCCAGATTTATGGTGGTCAGGGGTGGTGGGGCTCAGTTGGAGGTTGAAGGAGGAGGTAAGAGTGAGGAACTGAGAAACATATGAGTCGGATGGGTTATCAGTGTGAATGTTGAAGTCACCAAGAATGAGGGATGGGGATGAGGGTTCGAGAAAAACGATGAGCCAGGCATCGAAGTTGGTAAGGAAGGAAGGGAGGGATTTATGGGGGGGGGGGGGGGGCGGTAAATGACTGCAACTCTGAGTGGCAGTGGGTGGAATAGACGGATGGAGTGAACTTCAAAGGATGAGAAGCAGTGAGACTGAGGTAGGGGGAGAGGTTGAAAACTGCAGGAGGGCGAAAGTAGTAGCCCGACGCCGCCACCGCGGCCAGCTGGGCGGGGCGAATGGGAGAAAAGATAGCCTCCGTGGCATAGGGCTGCGATTGAGGCAGAGTTGTCAGGGGTGAGCCAGGTTTCAGTTAGGGCGAGCAGTTGAAGGGAATGGGAGATGAAGAGATTGTGGGTGAAGGGAAGTTTGTTGCAGATCGAGTGGGCGTTCCACAGGGCGCACGAGAAGGGGAGGGAGGAGGGGGATAGAGCTATCGCGGGAACATTTGCATAGATGAGATGAGGGCGAGGACAGGTGTGGGGGACCTGGGTTGGAATTGATATCTCCCGCGGATAGCAGGAGAAGGCGCAAGAGAGTTCGGAGAAGGGTGGGAATGTAACTGAATTGTTTATTTCATACCATTTTTGCATATCAATAGTTTCTTGACAAATTGTTAATATCTGATAAAAATAAAATAAAAATTTTTTTTTGATTCATTCTTATTGTCGAGGGGAGGGACTGTTGGGAATGGGAATGTTTCAAAAATGTCCAAAAAGTGACATGTCTGCATTTGGATGTTTTTCTCACAAAAATGTCCAAATCAGTATTTTTGAAACCTCTTTTTAGATGTTTTTCTCTAAGTCCATCAGAAATGCATCTAAATCTCAAGGGGGTGTGCCTGGGGCATGTTCAAATCGGTTCTTGGTCGCTCCTAAGACTTAGAAGTTTTTCAGCCATAATGGAGCAAAACAAACACGTCCAGGACTAAAACTTAAACATTTTGAGCTAGACCTGTTTTTATAATGCATAGCTGCAGTAGGAATTAAACCCACACCCCCAGGATCAAAGTTCACTGCACTAACCACCAGGCTACTCCTCCACTCAACACAAAATGGTGCTCGAAATGACCAGATGACCACTGGAGGGAATCAAGGCTCACCCCTTACTCCCCCCAGTGGTCATTAACTCCCTCCCACCCCCTAAAAATGTGATTAAAATATTACTTGCCAGACTCTATGCTAGCCTCACATGTTATACTCGTAAGTATAAATATAATGCGATATGGCTGACATCACTTTTTTTGATATGGGAATTGTACGAGCACTTGTTTCGTTCATTTAGTTTGAACTCAGGTGGGTCTGTGGTTTGTGGGATCCCACGGGCACACAGCTAAGGAGTAATACACAAATTAATCAAATTTTCACAATTTTTACCGTACTCTGTACATGGCATCTCAGGTTCTAGACTCCAGTGATTTCCAATTTTTAGATGTTCTCCCATTTCCAACCATGACAGAGGAGACTTTAGCAGTCTTAAACGCGCCCTTACATGCTATTCAGACAGCCCCTGGACATAAAACACCAGGACAAAATGGCCTTCCATTTTAATATCCCATTTTCAAACATCTTGTATGAGGTTTAAGGTCAGGCGTTGGAACAAGGGAGGCTGCCACATGTGTGTGTGTGTGTGTGGGGGGGGGGGGGGTTCCCCTTTTGAAACCTGGGTGAGACCCACTTAGCACAAGCTCCTATAGGCCAATCTCATTATTGAACTGTGATGCCAAGATTTATGCCAAAGTACTAGCCAACTGACTCAGTGCAATTAATACCTGAGGTGGTTGCCTATCAAGTTGGGTTTGTGCGATGCAGAAATGCGGCTGGTACTATTTGCAAGATTATTATGGCACCTACTCATATCTAGTCAACAAGAGATAGATGCCCTTTTTAAAAACTTTGATTTAGAGAAAGCTTTTGACCAAGTTTTTTGGCCATACCTTTGGGAGGTTTTGGACCATTTTGGTTTCAAGGCATTAATTACAGCCATGATCTGCCTCTTGTATACGCTCCCCTTCATTTGATATTCAGGAGGCACCCGACAGGATTGTTCTCTATCCCTTCTTGTCACGTCTGTGGTCGTGACCCCTCTCAGGCTTACCTTATTTCTGGTGGTCAGCTTCTAAGCTGGCGTCTGTCTGGTCTTTCTGAGTTAGTTCTGTCTCTGTCTCTCTGTGCTACACTATACTGCACTTGTGTGTGTTAAGCCTCTCTGTGCTTCAGTATGCTTTCTGCCTGTGTTTTGGGTTGTGTTCCTCTTGCCCTCTGGTGGCCAGACCTGGTGGCTGCATTGGATTATCTATGAGTTGTTTCCCATTCCAGACTTCAGCCCAGTCCAGTCCGGATCTTCCGGCCTACCAGACTTGCATGTCTTGTTTGAGCCTGCTCAGCACCTATAGCTGCCGGGTGATTGCTGCAGCTGAATCTCAGCTGCTGCTGGACTTATTAGCCATTTGGAAACTCTCTGCTTTGCCTTTGCATCGCCTAAGGCCCTGGTTTGTTGGTGCTTGCTGCACTTCTGCCTAGTCTGTGTTCTTGCCTGATTCTAGTTTAGTCTTTGTGTAGCTTCTTGTACTTTATTGCTTGTTTCCCAGTCTTGTTTCTTGTTTGTATGTCTTTGTCTAGTTCTAGGTTGTCTGTGTTTCTTGTTCAGTGGCTGCTTGCAGCTTTCAGTTCTGTCTCTTGTCTACCAGTGTTTGTTCCCTGTTTCAGTGGCTGCTTGCAGCTTTCAGTTCTGTCCCTTGTCTGTCTGAGAGTCCTAGTCTAGTATTCTGCCTAGCCTCCCTGTGTGTTCTAGTCCCTGTGTGTATCCTGCTGGTATCCAGTTCCGGCCCTGTCCGGTAAGTCCTGCCGGCCATCTGCACTCAGGGGCTCAACTCCTGAGGAACGGTGGTCAAGTGCAGGTGAAGTCTAGCTGGCCCTGTCAGAGTTCTGCCACCTATGTGGGGTGGTTTTGTCTGCCACTGCCGCTCCTCGGCAGTGGTCCAAGGGCTCACGATCCTAGTTCCTGCTTTTGGAAAGCGTGACACTTTTCTTGTATATTTTATGCATGGAATCATTAGCATTAAACGCTTTTGATGGACGATGCGATTTGGGGTGTACCTGTGGGGCCGGAAGGGTTCAAATGAAGTATGTTTGCAGATGATTTATTCATGGCCCTGATGGAGCCTTGAGCCCTTGACATTTTGATGCAGTTTGGACAGGCCTCGGGGTTGTAGATCAATATGGATAAGTCAGAGGCATTGGGTCTGCCAGGGGAGCTTCCAGCGTGTTGGTGTGGCCATTTCAGTACCTGGGGTTGATACTTCCCAGTCCTTATGTAATTTAATATAGCGCCTCTTCTATTAGAGATCGCGAGGCTTTGTGAGCATTGGGCTCCCAATTTCATTGTGGGGGAAAATCCATTTGTTAAAAATGATCATATTACCAAAGTGGCTCTATGTATTGCAAAACCTACTCATTATCCTACGGTGGCAAGATAGGAAACACTGGAATCAACTGATCCGGCATTTCCTGTGGGGGAGTAAACACCCTAGGGCCTCTTAGCAACAGCTACAGCTGCTGAGACGAGAGGGGGAAATGAGTTTACCGGATATTCAAATGTATAATGTGGCTCGTAACATGAGATTTGTTAGGAATTAGATCTTTCATACTTCAATAGTTTGTAATGTGAACTATGAACAAACATTATCGCCAGATTTATCACTGAACTATATTGTCCACTAGTAAAAAAGGCCCGTTTCTGACACAAATGAAATGGGCGCTAGCAAGGTTTTCTTTGAGTGTGTATGTTTGAGAGAGTGTGTGTGAGAGTGACTGTGTAAGAGAGAGAGTGTGTGTGTGACAGAGACAGAGACTGGGTGCAAGTGTGTCTGTGAGAGAGAGAGTGTGTGTGATTCTCCTCTCTCCTGCCACCCCCCTCCAGCCACCCAGCGATTCTCCTGTCTCCCCTGCCCCCCCAGCCACCCAGCGATTCTCCTCACTCCCCTGCCTCCCCTCCAGCCACCCAGCGATTCTCTTAGCTCCCCTGATTACCTCCATCGAAGCGGCCGCATTATTGAAAGCCCTGCCTGTCGCTAGCCTTTCCTTCGAGTCCTTCCCTCGCGGAAAGAGGAAATGACGTCAGAAGGTAGGACTCTGAGGGAACGAACTGGAAGGGAAGGCTGGAGATGGGCAGGGCTTTCAATGACGCGGCCACTTCGACTGAGGTAATCAGAGGAGCAAGGAGAATTGCTGGCACCCTCTCCTCCCCGCTCGCTCCTGAGTCACGGGTGGAGCCACTGCTGTGTCCCTCCCCCCTTCTGAGTCGCCGCTAGACCCCGTCCCCCGCCCAGAGGCCTGAACCCGGCTCCTCTCCGATGGACAGTTGCCGCAGGTGCTCATCCACCGTCCTGGTGGCCTCCATCTCCAAGAGTCTGACCCCGGTCTCGGAGATGAGAGGGAGGGTGGCGGGATGGGAAGCGTGTGGCTGCGGCGAGTGTCCATCGGGGAGGTGGTTGGGTGAGGGGGGGCTCTGTGCAGGAGACGGGGTGCAGCAGCGACTCGAGAGGGGGAGTGTCCATCAGGAAGGAGGGTGGGTGAGGGGGGCTCTGGGCAGCGGACGGGGTCCAGCGGTGACTTGAGAGGGGGAAGGGAGAGACCAGCGGCTCCAGCGGTGACTCAGGAGTGAGTGGGAGGAGAGGGTGGGGTCCTTCAGGTCCAGCGGCGAGGTGAGTCGGGACGGGATGTGAGAGGGTGGGGGTGAGGGTCCGAATTGGGAGAGGAGAGGGAAGTCGGCTGGACGGGTTGCGTGGAGCAGGGTGGGTGAGGAGGACTGTGCCCAGGGGACTGGGTGCAGCCGTGACTTGGGAGGGCGAGGGAGAGAGCTGTTTACCAAGGTAAATTATAGGAATTCCAACCTTGTACTCTGCTCCTCTCACCTATGGTGCTCCATTGAAATCTACTGAGCACTGAATGTTTGTTAGACAGGCAGTTTCATAGGAAGAAATAAAGGTGGATGTCAAACCTTGTTTAGCTACTCCTTGGCTGTTCTGTAGACTGAAATGAAGTTTCAAATCATGAGTTCTTCAAAATGATCTCCATTTCAGTAAATGCCAGTTATTTTGCCTACCCTTAGTTACAGCTCCTGTTGTAATTTCAAAATCTGCTTTCATGCTCGTTTGCTTCCAATTGTTATAATTCTAATTTTGTTTACTACTTCAAAATGAGGACCGTGTAACATCATTATTTGCTCCTCTCACCTATGGTGCTCCATTGAAATCTACAGAGCACTGAATGTTTGTTAGACAGGCAGTTTCATAGGAAGAAACAAAGGTGGATGTAAAGATCTCCACTTCAGAAAATGCCAGTTACTCTGCCCAACTATAGTTATAGCTCCTGTTGTAATTTCAAAATCTGCTTTCATACTCGTTTGCTTCCAATTGTTATAATTCTACTTAGGTATATTTTGTTTAGTACTTGAAAATGAGGATTCTGCTGTTTACCAACGTAAATTATAGGCATTCCAACCTTGTGACATTACTCTGCTCCTCTCACCTATGGTGCTCATTGAAATCTACAGAGCACTGAATGTTTGTTAGACAGGCAGTTTCATAGGAAGAAACAACGGTGGATGTCAAAACTTTTTTACCTACTCCTTGGCTGTTTTGAAGACTGAAATGAAGTTTCAAATCATGAGTTCTTCAAAAAGGTTTCCACTTCAGTAGAGGAGTGGACTAGTGGTTAGGGTGGTGGACTTTGGTCTTGAGAAACTGATTTCAATTCCCACTTCAGACACAGGCAGCTTCTTTTGACACTGAGCAAGTAACACTACTTTGATGCTCGTTTGCTTCAGGGGCGTAGCTACGGGTGGGCCTGGGTGGGCCCAGGCCCACCCATTCTTGGCTCAGGCCCACCCAGTCCTAGTCTGCGAGCCACTCGCAGCTCTGATGTTATTTGTTTCTTACCCGCAGTGGCGAACGGGCGGCACTAAAAGCAGCAAGCAACCAGGCTCGTCGACTCCGTCTTTCCTTCGCTTCCTGCCCTCTCAGCGTCCCGCCCACTCGAAAGGAAATGACATCAGAGGAAGGCGGGACGCACACAGAGAGGGCAGGAAGTGAAGGAAGGATGGAGTTGACGAGCCTGGTTGCTTGCTGCTTTTAGGGCCGCCCGTTCGCCGCTGCGACTTGGGGAGTGGAGTGGAAGTGAGCCAGCAGCCTATCTATTCCACTCCCCTGCGCAGCCGTCGCTGAGGCAAGTTAAAGCAGGCAAACCTGTGAGCTACTGCAAGCTGCATTCACATTGTCGTTGTTTGAGACAGACAGATGGGAGATGCTGTGAAGGGTGAGAGAGGGGGAGGGAGATGCTGGATAGAATGGGGAAGGGGATGGATAGAAACAGGATGGGCAGGGGAGAAAGGAGAATTGCTGGACAACAGGGATTGCTAGAGGGGACAGGGGAGAGAGGAAATTTGCTGAAGATGGATGGAGGAGAAGGCAGGGGAATGGAGAGTTGCTGGACATGGAGTGGAGGGCAGGGGAAGGAGGAGAATTGCTGGGCATGCATGGATGGAGGGGAAGGGGAGAGGGAATTTGCTGGAGATGGATGGATGAGAAGGCAGGGGAATGGAGAGTTGCTGGACATGGCGGAGGGCAGGGGAAGGAGGAGAATTGCTGGGCATGGATGGAGGGGAAAGGGGAGAGAGGAAATTTGCTGGAGTTGGATGGAGGAGAAGGCAGGGGAATGGAGAGTTGCTGGACATGGAGCGGAGGGCAGGGGAAGGAGGAGAATTGCTGGGCATGCATGGATGGAGGGGAAAGGGGAGAGAAGAAATTTGCTTGATATGGGTGGATGGAGGAGAGGGCAGGAGAGAATGGAGAGTTGCTGGACATGGATGGATGGAGGGGGGAGGGCAGGGGAAAGGAAAGAGGAGACTTGCTGAACATGGATGGATGAATGGAGGGGATAGAGGACATTTGCTGGATATGGGTGGATGGAGGAGAGGGCAGGGGAGAATGGAGAGTTGCTGGATGGAGGAAGGGGAAAGAAGTCAGGGAGGAGATGTGCATGGATGGAGGGGAGGGAAGAGAGGAGAAATGCTGGACGTGGATGGAGTGGAGGGCAGGGAAGAGAGGAAAAATGTTGGACAAGGATGGAGGGAAGGAAAGACAAAGGAAGGAGATGCTCATGGATGGAGGAGAGGGAAGACAGAGGAAGTAGATGCACATGGATGGAGGGAAGTGAGGAGAAATGCTGGACATGGATGGAGGGGAAACTGCTGAGTTGAGGAAGGATAGGGACAGGGGTACAGATGGTAGACAGGACACATAAGGACACAAGAGGATGGTGGACATGGTGAGAGAAAAAATATCAGATGGAAAGAAGACACTGCATGAAACAGAAGACACTGGGACCAAAGCGAATAGATCAGACAACAAAGGTAGAAAAAAGTATTTTATTCAGAATTTATTAATTGGAATATGTCAGCTTTTGGAAATGTACATCTGTGATATTTTGCATGTAGGTTTTAATTTTTCTGGTATTGCTGCATGCTAAGTCTAACTTCTTGAGTTAACTTTCCAGTTCAGTATTTTGCCTTCATATTTTTTGATTTCTAGTTCCTTGTGTCATGTCCGTTGTGTCATGTGTTGTTCATGTGTGATCAAGGTGCAGTATTCTGATTGCGTGTAGTATTTGCAGCCCCTTTTGTTTTGCTTTTTTTTTTCACGAGGTAGTGTATTGGTGTTTTAGAGCCTAGTGTAATTACAGTTCTGCCTTTTGAAGCATAAGGTTGTAGCTCGTCCTGTCCTTGGAATTAGTGCTGTTATGGTTTAGTAAGGATATGAGTGTGTTTTTGCACAAGTTTGTGTATAGCATTTTGCAGTGGAGCGATTGTGGGATAATGTAATTATATTTAAAAATATCAATTTTTCCATTAAGTATGTATGTGGTTATACTGATGCAGGGCAGCTTTTGGGCAGACTACTTAGAAATCCATCATCAAGTGAATTCTAAGGCATTATTTTGTAGGATCCCAAGAGACACTGCTCATACTTATATAGACAGTGCGTGCCCACCCATTTTAGCTCTGGGCCCACCCAAAATCTCAGGTCTGGCTACGCCACTGGTTTGCTTCCAATTGTTATAATTCTACATTAGGTATATTTTGTTTAGTACTTCAAAATGAGGACCTTGTAACATTATTATTTGCTCCTCTCCCCGATGGTGCTCCATTGAAATCTACAGAGCACTGAATGTTTGTTAGACAGGCAGTTTCATAGGAAGAAACAAGGGTGGATGTAAAGATCTCCACTTCAGAAAATGCCAGTTACTCTGCCCAACTTTAGTTATAGCTCCTGTTGTAATTTCAAAATCTGCTTTCATACTCGTTTGCTTCCAATTGTTATAATTCTACTTAGGTATATTTTATTTAGTACTTGAAAATGAGGATTCTGCTGTTTACCAACGTAAATTATAGGCATTCCAACCTTGTAACATTACTCTGCTCCTCTCACCTATGGTGCTCCATTGAAATCTACAGAGCACTGAATATTTGTTAGACAGGCAGTTTCATTGGAAGAAACAAAGGTGGATGTAAAGATCTCCACTTCAGAAAATGCCAGTTACTCTACTGTTAGTTACAGCTCCTGTTGTAATTTCAAAAACTGCTTTCATGCTTGTTTGCTTCCAATTGTTATAACTGTACTTTAGGTACATTTTGTTCAGTACATCAAAATGAGTATTCTGCTGTTTACCGAGGTAAATTATAGGCATTCCAACCTTGTAATATTATCCTGTTCTTCTCACCTATTGTGCTCCATTGAAATCTAAAGAGCACTGAATGAACTTCACCAGGCAGTTTCATAGAAAGAAACAAAGGTGGATATCAAACCTTGTTTAGCTACTCCTTGGCGCTTCTGTAGACTGAAATTAAGTTTCAAATCATGAGTTCTTCAAAACGATCTCCACTTCAGTGGAGGAGTGGTCTAGTGGTTAGGGTGGTAGAGTTTGGTCTTGGGGAACTGAAGAACTGAGTTCAATTCCCCCTTCAGACACAGGTAGCTCCTTTTGACTCTGCATGTAACACTACTTTTTTGCTGGTTTTCTTCCAATTGTTATAATTTTACTTTAGGTATATTTTGTTTAGTACTTCATAATGAGGATTCTGCTGTTTACCAAGGTAAATTATAGGCATTCCAACATTATTCTGCTCCTCTCACCTATTGTGCTCCATTGAACTCTAAGGAGCACTGAATGAACTTTCAATAGGGAGTTTCATAGAAAGAAACAAAGGTGGATGTCAAACCTTGTTTAGCTACTCCTTGGCTCTTCTGTAGACTGATATGAAGTTTTAGGGTTACCATTTGTCCGGATTTCCCCGGACATGTCCGGATTTTGCCTGCACCCACGTTTGTCCGGATTTCTGGACAAACGTGGGCGCGGGTGCGGGCAGGCGCGTGCGTCTGGGCGGGCGATCGGCGCCGTGGGTCTGGTCTCCCATCCCCTCCCCTTCCTTACCATGTTCCCTGGTGGTCTAGTGACGTCTTCGGGGCAGGAAAGAGCCCCCTCTTTCCTGCCCGGAGCGCTGCCTCCCCTGTCTATCATCTTCCTCGGTCTGGCTGGGGATTCAAAATGGCCGCCGAGAGTTGAACTCTCGCGAGGCCGCTTCAACTCTCGGTGGCCATTTTGAATCCCCAGCCAGACTGAGGAGGATGCAGCAGGCAAGGGCAGGCAGCGCTCCGGGCAAGAAAGAGGGGGCTCTTTCCTGCTCCAAAGAGAAGATGCTACTAGACCACCAGGGCTAGATAGTAAGTGAGGGGGGGGTATGTGAGAGGGGGGGAGGGGACTTTGTGACGGGGGGGGGGGCGGGGAATAGGGGCGGAACGAGGACCCGAAGGGGGCGTGGCAGGGGCGGGGCATGAGGCATGGCGGGGGCGGGGTAGGGGGCGTGACATGTGTCCTCTTTTTCAGAGGACACAAAATGGTAACCCTATGAAGTTTCAAATCATGAGTTCTTCAAAAAGATCCCCAGAAAAAGCCAGTTACTTTGCCTACCCTTAGTTACAGCTCCTGTTGTAATTTCAAAATCTGCTTTCATGCTTGTTTGCTTCCAATTGTTATAATTCTACTTCAGGTACATTTTGTTCAGTACTTCAAAATGAGTATTCTGCTTTTTACCGAGGTATATTGTAGGCATTCTAACTTTGTAACATTTCTCTGCTTCTCTCACCTATGGTGCGCCATTAAAATCTACAGAGCACTGAATGTTTGTTAGACAGGCAGTTTCATAGGTGGAAAGAAAGGTGGATGTCAAACCTTGTTTAGCTACGCCTGTAGATTGAAATGAGGTTACAAATGATGAGTTCTTCAAAAAGATCTCCACTTCAGTGGAGGAGTGGACTAGTGGTTATGGTAGTGGACTTTGGTCTTGAGGAACTGAGTTCAATTCCCACTTCAGACACAGGCAGCTCCTTTTGACTTTGGGCAAGTAACACTACTTTCATGCTGGTTTTCTACAAATTGTTATAATTTTACTTTAGGTACATTTTGTTTAGTACTTCAAAATGAGGATTCAGAAGAAGGCAGACCCCTTTAAGGGAATGCCGTACACAAATGGGCGGAAGGCCAGGAGAGCAAAGAAGGGAAGGGAGGGAGGGGCTGAAGAAGGAAGGGATAGACAGAGATACAGTTAGGGAAGAGGGCAAGTATAAAGAAGGAAAGGGTTAAAAAGGAGAGAGACAGGGATGAAGAGGAGGGGCGTGAAGGATATAAATGACACCGGGAGGGAACAGGTAGCCCCCTTTCATCTAGCCAGTGCAGGAAGCAATGCTGATTCAGCAAGCACACATGAGTCACTCACCTAGTGAAACATAGAAGTTGCTTACCTGTAACGGTAGTTCTCCTTGGACAGATGATCTTGCAGCCACACAAGTGAAGTGACTCCCCCATGACGTCACGGACCCGGACTTATAGCAAAGCTTAAAGCTTTAATACAAACGTAGTTTACTACGCCTGCGTGCAGCTTCCCGCCATATCCACCCCCCATAACCCCCCAGTAGTCACCGCCCCTTTCCAGTTTGGTAAAAAAGCTAGCGGCAACTTAAGGGAGGGTTGGGAGGGATTGTGTGGCTGCAAGATCATCTGTCCAAGGAGAACTACCGTTACAGGTAAGCAACTTCTATTTCTCCCTGGACAGATTTCTCTTGCAGCCACACAAGTGAAGATTCCCCAGCTCCACAGGTAACAGGTGAACAAGACGCCCCTGCGGGCACACATGGTACTGTAAAAGGAACAGAAGAAAAAGTTAAAACTGGTACCTGTGAGAGGAGGAGGTGGTAGTTGACGCCTCAGGACACAGAAGAAAGGACCGCCTGGCCGAACGCCGCATCAGTAGCTGAAGCGGTATCCAGGCAGTAATGTTTCACAAAAGTGTGCACAGTGGACCACGTAGCTGCTCTGCAAATATCCTGCAGGGAAGTTCGTTGCAGATGAGCTTTCGTGGCCGCCATGGCCCTCAGATTATGAGCTGTAATATGCGGAATCTGTGAGGGAGTGGCTGCGGCGAGCTGGTAGCATAAGGTGATACAGTTCGCAATCCACTGGGATAGAGTCCCCTTGGTTACTGGCCTTGGGTGGTGAGGAGAGCGTAGTGAAAGGAATAATTGAGAAGGCCTATTGGTGCCTTTAGTTCTATTCAAATAGATGGTAAGGGCTCTCAGGCAATCCAGCGTATGAAATCTCTTATGGTCCTCGGAAACATGTGGAGGAGGAAAGAAGGTGGGCAGCATGATGGTTTGATTGAGATGGGAAGGCGAGACCACCTTCGGTAGAAACTTCGGATGAGTACGGAGCACAGCCTTATCGTGTAGTAATTGAGTATAGGGTGGATAGTGGACGAGAGCCTGGATTTCGCCGATGCGCCGTGCCGAAGTCAACGTGATCAAGAACAGTGTTTTCCAAGTGAGATATTTGAGGTCGGTTGACTGCAGTGGCTCAAATGGAGAGGCTGTGAGTGCATTGAGTACCAGGTTGAGGTCCCATGCTTGAGTTGGAGGGCGAATGGGAGGATAGAGATGCATGAGTCCTTTGAGAAAGCGCTTCACCACAGGGTGCTGCATGAGGGATAAGTCATCCACCGGGTCATGGAACACCGAGAGAGCTGAGAGATGGAGCCGGATGGAGGAGTAAGACAGCTGTGACTCTGAAAGATGGAGCAGGTAATCCAAGACGCGGGAGAGAGAAGCGTTGGCAGGGTGGAGGTGATGGCCGGAACACCAGCTAGAGAAACGCTGCCATTTTGCATTGTAAGACTTGAGAGTAGAGTCCTTCCTGGACGCGAGGAGGACCCTCAGCACCCCATGTGAGAACATCAGGCTGGAGAGGGGCTGATCCGCCAGGCCATGAGGCGGAGGGATGCGAGGTTTGGGTGCAGAAGACTGCCCTGCTGCTGTGTGAGAAGGTCCGGTTCCAGCGGCAGCGGAAGTGGAGGGCATGTCGTGAGGTTCAGGAGAGCCGTGAACCAGGCTTGTCTCGGCCAGTACGGAGCTATTAACAACAGAGATGCCCCGTCTGATTTGGCCTTTTGGATTGTCTTGGAGATGAGAGGGATTGGAGGAAATGCATAGAGGAGGCCTTCTGTCCACGGAATGTGAAAGGCATCTTCTGCTAGTCTGCGCTGACTGGGAAACTTGGAGCAGAATCTGCGACACTTGGCGTTGAGTGGGGATGCGAAGAGATCGACGAGAGGGTGACCCCACTTGTCGAACAGATCTTGCGTAACAGTGGTCTTGAGTGACCACTCGTGCGGTTGTAGCTTCCTGCTGAGTGAGTCTGCCAAGGTATTCTGCACTCCGGGCAGGTAGGAGGCCGAGATGGTGGACCGAAGCTTCAGGACCACCTGCCAGAGATGTAGAGCTTCCCGGCACAGCTGTCGGGAGCCGGTGCCGCCTTGCTTGTTGACATAGTACATGGCTACCTGATTGTCTGTCTGCACATGAATCCGCTGTTGCGAGAGGTGTGGCTGAAAAGCTTGAAGCGCTAATCTGATGGCTCGCAACTCTAGCAGGTTGATACTGTATGACATTTCTTTGGGCGTCCAATGTCCTTGAGTCATGTAGGAGCCCAGATGCGCTCCCCACCCTTGCTTGGAGGCGTCGGTTGTTAGATAAACGGACGGCAGGGGAGGCCGGAAGGGCATACCCTGGAGGAGATGGGGGGCGTGGGCCCACCATTGCAGCGAGGTCTTTAGACTGTGAGAGAGAGGTATCTTTGCAGATAGCGGTTGAAGAGCTTGTATCCACTTGTCCCGGAGGTGCCACTGTAGCGGTCTCATATGGAGCCTGGCTAGCGGGAGTACTGGAATGGTAGCCGCCATATGGCCCAGAAGCACGAGTAACGTTCGGGCAGATGTGACTGAGACCTGGGTCAGGTGGGCGATGAGGATGGAAATCCGTGTGGCCCTGTTGAGGGGCAAAAACGCTAGCATCTGCGGGGTATGGAGGACAGCTCCTATAAACTCGAGATGTTGCGTGGGAATGAGCTGAGACTTGTCCACGTTGATGAGGAATCCCAGAGTCTGGAGAAGTGAGGTGACCTTTGCTAGAGAGTGGAGGGCCTCCTGAGCAGTTGGCGACGCGATGAGCCAGTCGTCGAGGTAAGGGAAGATTGTGACCCTTTGCTGGCGAAGGTGAGCGATGATGGTGATGACACATTTTGTGAACACTCGTGGTGCTGAGGAGAGGCCGAAGGGAAGAACTCGGAATTGATAGTGGTGAGAGTGGACTTGAAAACGCAGGTAACTTCTGGACGCTGGGTGGATCGGGATGTGGAGATATGCATCCTGCAGGTCCAGGGACACGAGCCATGTGTTCTGATTGAGCAGTGGAAGAATCATTTGGAGAGTCGTCATGCGGAACTTTTCTTTTTTTAGAAATTTGTTCAGGGAGCGTAAGTCCAGAATAGAACGCAAACCGCCGTTCTTCTTCTGAATAAGAAAGAATCTGGAATAAAATCCTGTATTCTGGGAACATTCTGGTACCGGTTCGATTGCCCTGATGCGCAGGAGGCGGGAAATCTCGTCGTGAAGCAGGTGGATGTGAGACGAAGGAACTTGTGAAGTGACTATGCGGGGGAGAGGTGGGGGGGTCGTAAAGTGAAGAAGGTACCCCTGGTTGACAATGGAGAGGACCCACTTGTCTGATGTTATAGGGGGCCAATGAGGGGCAAAAAACTGAAGACGACCTCCCACCGGTAGCTGCATAGCCATCTGCGTGTCAAAAAGAGGATAAGGGTTTGGGCGCCGTCGAGGGCGCTGGTTTGGATGTCCGCCGCTCACGATATGCTTTCTTAGACTGCTGAGGTCTATGTTGCTTGTTGTTAAACTCCGTCACCAAACAGGTTATCCCCTGTGCAGGGAGCATCAGCCACTCTGTTATGAACGTCCTCACGTAGGCCGGATGCTTTTAGCCACGCTAGCCGGCGTGTGGAAAGGCCTACCGCGGCCCCTCGAACCGACGTGTCATATGAGTCGTGGGCGGCTCTGATTAAATTGGTGGCGCATTCTTCCAGATTTTGAAGCAGTGGCCGGAATTGAGGTTGCAGTGCCGCAGGGAGGGAATCCAGTGCTCGTGAGAAGTTGTCTAGTATGGTGAATTGATAGTCGGTATAATGGAAGATGTGAAGCCCTATGCGGGCATTGAGCATGGAGCTTTGATACATCTTCTTACCCATGAGATCCATGAGCTTCATGT
Source organism: Microcaecilia unicolor (assembly GCF_901765095.1). NCBI lineage: Eukaryota > Metazoa > Chordata > Amphibia > Gymnophiona > Siphonopidae > Microcaecilia > Microcaecilia unicolor. Next base: position 19,745,683 of record NC_044043.1, on the reverse strand, counting down.
CTTTCGTTGGTGGAAAATTAGAGTGGTCTCGTGAGCTTTTGTGTTTACGCATGGCGGACTGGACCACTATGGAGTGGTGAGATAGTTGTGGTTTACCGAAGCCCCAGGTATCTTGGACTTTGTATTTGGTATCCAAACTCTTCTTAGTAGGGAGAGATGTGAATGGAGTAGACCACACCAACTTGTGCTGATCCGCCAGCACTTCGTGCAAAGGCAACGCGATGATGTCTTTCGGTGCCTCCTTATAGCGCAGAGCCTGTAATTTTTTGGATCGGGGATCCGGTTGAGAAGAGGAGGGAATATCCAAGGCTGATGCCAATTTGAGGAGAAATTTTGGATAGGAAGTATCCTCTGGTTGAGATGACTTAGATGGTAGCGGGGGAGAGGGGTCAGAAGGTAGACCCGGAGAGCCCGCGATGATATCGGAGCGGGCATCAGGAGAGGAAGATCTGGAGCATCCCTGAGATGGGGGCGGGGAAGAGCCAGAGTCTGAAAAATTGCCTGCAGCCAGAGAGTCTGAAAAGGACTCGGAGCGTGAGCGCTGCCGAGGGGCTGGCCGATCCGGGGGCGAAACCCCTGTCGCCGGGTGTGACGGCTGCTGAGTGGTCGTGAGGTGCTGTTGAGCTGAGAGATTTTGATTAGCCAAAAAAGCACGCAGCAGATTGAGGATATCGTGGTTTGATTGTGGCATAGAGGAGAGGTCCGCGGGAGAGACTGCTGCCCGACCTCCTGAATGGTGGTGAGGAGAGAGAATTTGATCAGGGACCGCCTGTCTGTCCTGTAGAGAGAGAGGTGGCATTGCCTGAGCCAGAGCAGGAGGAGAGGTGTCAGAAAAAAACTTTGTAGCAGTCTGCAGCTCAGGAGGGGAGGAGTAACCCTGAAGATGTGAAGCAGGGGAGGAGCTGTGGCTGTGATGCACAGGGTGGGCGGAGCCAGCTGTGTGATGTGATGAATGGGAGGAGCCAGCCCTGTGATGCGAGTGGGAGGAGTCCTGACGGTGCCGATGAGCAGAGGAGGAGCTGCCTCGGTGCCGACGTGCAGGAGAAAGGCTTTCTCGGTGCCTCTGGCCAGGGGAAAAGCTCTCCCGGTGCCGAATGTGATCGGAGGCACTCTCCCGGTGCCGAGGATGCAGTGGGGAAGAGGTGCTGCGGTGCCCAGAACGACCATGCTGGTTTTCCTCAGCAGATGGTGTTTGCTGGGGTTGAGTCTGAGCACCGACAACTAGTTGGAGTTGTGGTGGCAGAGACTGTTGCTTTTTGCTAGGCAAGGCACTCTCCGGGGGTTCCTCACAGTGCCGCTTCTTATTCTTTGCTTTCTTACCGGGCTGTTGAGGTAAGTCCTCCACTACTGCCTTCATTTTTAAATGTCTTATCTGCCTCGTCCGAGGGAGCATGGCTGCACATTTATCGCAGCTGGAGTCTAAGTGCGTCGTGCCTAGGCAGTGGACACACAGGTCATGCGGGTCTGTGAGGGACATTTTGTTGGTACACCGTGAGCAGCGTTTAAATCCATGTTTCTTCGCCGACATGTTCGGGAAGAGGAGGGCTGCTAAATTAAATTCTTTGGTAATTGTTGAGAGAAAGAACGATTATAAAAATAACAAAAGAAAAAAATAAACGCGAGAGCTGCACTAACGATTCGTCAACGGGTCTGACCGCCAGAGCGGGAAGAATAAAACTGGAAAGGGGCGGTGACTACTGGGGGGTTATGGGGGGTGGATATGGCGGGAAGCTGCACGCAGGCGTAGTAAACTACGTTTGTATTAAAGCTTTAAGCTTTGCTATAAGTCCGGGTCCGTGACGTCATGGGGGAGTCACTTCACTTGTGTGGCTGCAAGAGAAATCTGTCCAGGGAGAAGTATGAGAGCGAAGGAGCCGTGCAATAACGGAAGTGCAATGGAGAGTGAGAGCAGTGTTTAATTCTGAGACAAGGTGGAGGCATGCTGCAACAAAGAGATAAGGCTTCTGGGCATTCTCGCAGCACCTATTTGCAAGAGACGTTAGCTGTTTTCCTCATAGGAACGGGAGCAGCAGTCACAAAGGGCAGAGGGTACGGAAGGTCAGCGGCAAGTTCTAGGGGACTGTGGATGAGAAGAGTATGGCAGGCATAGAGCTCCTGAAATTAATTAAACATGTGCACATTTTTATCTGTTTTCGCTTAGCCACATGGCATAACAGAGCTCCGCATAAGCAGGGCAAGGTTAGTGAGAGGATAGCAGAAAGGGATAAGATGCACCACATGGCTAATGCAGTTATGGGGTACCGGCACCGAAAAGGCTTCCACCATGACCTGAGGTTATTTCTAGCAAGGACAGAGTCTGCAAGGGGTGGGTAGCGTCGCTCGGGGGTTAACAAGGAAAGGGTCATTAAAATAACACGAAAGTTACAACAGCAATTAGCAATTCTGGTTGCACGTGGCTGGTTGAGTGCAGTGCCTTACATCAGTCAGTAGATGGCAGCAGAGCACCATCACGGAAGATAGCACAGATCGATTGATTTATATATTGCATTTGTATCCCACATTGTCCCACCTTTTGCAAGCTGAATGTGGCTTACAATACAGCAGGAATAGTAAAAAGAAGAGAGTAGAAATTTGGTATTACAGAAAGAATTTGGTTGCATGTTATGATTAGAACATGATAATAATATACCAAGAAAAAATTATGGGACAATTCAGAGTACATTGTCAATAAGTAACATGTTTGGCGCTATCTATTTAGGCATATAGAATCCGATAGTGGTATATCGCTTTCCAAAAATACTAGGACTAGGGGGCATGCGATGAAACTACAGTGTAGTAAATTTAAAACAAATCGGAGAAAATTTTCTTCACCCAACATGTAATTAAACTCTGGAATTCGTTGCCGGAGAAAGTGGTGAAGGCGGTTAGCTTAGCAGAGTTTAAAAAGGGGTTGGACGGTTTCCTAAAGGACAAGTCCATAAACCGCTACTAAACGGACTTGGAAAAATCCAAAATTCCAGGAATAACATGTATAGAATGTACGTTTGGGAAGCTTCCCAGGTGCCCTTGGCCTGGATTGGCTGCTGTCGTGGACAGGATGCTGGGCTCGATGGACCCTTGGTCTTTTCCCAGTATGGCATTACTTATGTACTTATATGTACTTATGTACTTATAGAGCTGGCGAGTAGGAAGAAGGGCAACTTTTAACTCATTGATTTTGCAGCCATTTCAATGCAGATAAACGCGTTACAGTAGACGGAGGGCTTCCCCATCAAGTGCAGGGAAGTGTTGAAAGCATGTTTACTAATTGACTATCTTGTTAGTTTGTCTGAGACAGAAATGCCATCTCAGCGCTCCAGAAGACAGACAGCGGCAATCGCTGCAGGACGGCAAGGGCAAAAAGCGACGGCAAAAAAGCAGACAGGCGACAAGCAGAAGAATGCCGTGCGACAGCCCAAAGCCAGTGCGAAGACAGGAGCCAAGTCTAAGGGAGCGCAGGGACAATCGGCAGCTGATCTAGGCGCTCTTATGGCAGAGCTGACCAAACTGGTCGAAAGACACGGAGTATCCTCAGTAACAGAGCAGCTACAGTCCTTAGGTGGCGGATTATTAAACACATCGCCACATATGCCCAGCGCGACGCCGAGACCTGCATCAGAGGCAGCATCGACTACCCTAGAGCCTTCAAGGGGTAAGTCGCTAGAAAGAGTCACGCTCAGGACTCAGTTGACAAATATAAATACACAGAGTCAAGATACAGCATTAGCAGTGGGCATTAGGAGCGCGCTGCAGGAGTACGAAACCAGGCAAGCAGCAAGCTCTAGTACAAGACCACTGGATAGAGAGCAAGGCACCATTCCGCTACAGGCAGTTAATACAGAACAGCAATTGGTAGAGAATGGAAGGTATAGCCAAGGGGTATTTAACCCCAGAAGTGATGTATTATGTGGAGTATTCACTTTATCTAGTTGTGTATCTAAAACGATGAAAGAAAAAATTCTCAAAAAGGAATTTATACATATATTTTCACTTCTCTTACGTGAGCCAGATGAGGGCAATAACTGTAATGACAAACTCCTCTGGCCATTCCAGCGGGAAAAGAGACCCAAGGTTTTTAAATCCATTTCGAATTGGGTATCTGCATTTCATATTTTCATAACAGTTGTGATAGAAAAAGAGCCAGAGATGGGCCCATATATGATCCGGTACATGGACACTATAATTAGGGCACATAAGCGTTATGGTGGATGGGCATGGCTGAATTACGATATTAAATTCAGAAAGACCATGGCAGACAACCCAACCATAACATGGAAACATAGGGTACTGGATTTCTGGCTAGATGAAATGTCAGATCACAGACCTTTCACCACTCCTGCACAGTGTGCGGAGGAGGGCATCCAGCAACTCAGTGTAGGCAACACAGGGATAGGAGGCAGGCAAATGGCAATCGAGTCAGAGCACAGGAGGAAATGGCCCCATCACCCATCAAGCATAAAGCTATTGCATACTGGCTCGAGAGGTACCCCGATAGAGTAGCAGCAGCATCCATTACCGCTGGTTTTGAAAGCGGGTACTGCATCCCATACACAGAACCTCAACATGAGCCAGTCACCTACCCTAGAAACGCAGTATCCATTAGCAAACACTTACCGATAGCAAGAGAAAAAATCGAAAAGGAGTTGAAACTTGGAAGAATAGCAGGCCCGTTCAGAGAACCCCCATTCGAGTCTATGATTATTTCTCCAATAGAACCAGGAAAGTTTTGGCTCATTCATAATCTGTCTCATCCACTAGGAAGCTCTGTGAATGATTACATAGATCCCCAATGTTGTTCAGTGCAATACACATCATTTGACCAAGCGATAGAAGTTATATGGAGTCACGGACCGCAAGCTCACTTAGCGAAAGCGGATGTAGAAGCAGCGTTCCGACTCCTACCTGTACACCCAGAGTCATTTCCACTTTTGGACTTTAGGTTTGAAGAGCAGGTTTACTTTGACAGATGTATTCCCATGGGTTGCGCAATATCGTGTGCATACATTGAGCAGTTCAGTACTTTTGTTCATTGGGTAGTTGAGCAAGTAGCAACAGCGGGAGCTCTGGTTCACTACCTCGATGACTTCTTGTTCATAGGCCGGTATGCACACGACTGCGCAGTCATGCTCAAGACTTTTAATCAGGTAGCAGAAGAATTTGGCATACCACTAGCTGCAGACAAAACAGTAGGCCCAAGCACAGTCATTACATTTTTAGGGATAGAAATAGATGTGAAAGAGCAGTACTCTAGGTTACCGCAAGACAAAATACAAAAGCTAACTATAGCTGTAAATCAGAGGAGAATGAAAAAGAAAGCGACTTTAAAACAGTTTCAGGAGCATTTGGGCCTCCTGTGTTTTGCAACCAGAGTCATACCGATAGGGCGCATCTTTGCTAGGAAATTGGCCTTGGCAACCAAAGGGATAGAGAGGCAGCACTATCATATTAGAGTTTCTAAGGACATTAAGGAAGATTTGGCAGTTTGGGCAAAGTTCCTACACAATTTTAATGGAATATCATTTTGGCAAGGCACCCCAATAGATGCTCGGGCTCTCCAATTATATACAGCCGCAGCAGGGGAAGAGGGCTTCAGGATTTATTGCAGAAAGCATGGTGCGCAGCCCGTTGGCCTACACATTGGAAGGAGGCAGGTATCACAAAGGATATCACGTTTTTAGAACTCTTCCTGATCATGGCTTCCTTCCATGTTTGGGGTCATCGCTTAGCAGACAGGGCAATTATCTTTCGATTAGACAATATGGCAGTGGTAGAGGCCATTAATAGATTGTCTGCCAACACAATGCTAACAATTAACCTGATCAGAAAGATAGTTTTACAGTGCCTTGTCCACAACATTACTATTAGAGCAAAACACATTCCAGGCAAAGAGAATGCTATAGCAGACGCTCTCTCTCGTTTTAAGTTTGCAGAATTCAAGGCCCTGGCGCCAGGGGCGGACGAGAAGCAGACCCCGCTTCCAGACAGCATATGGCAGTTTGGCCCGTAGAGTACTGGGACTTGGTGTTGCGATCATTGTCTGAGACCACACGGAGAAGATACACAACAGCTTTCTTATCATTCATACATTACATGGAGGAGCAGGGTCTAACTGACATATTCAGTGTACATGCTTTGGTTAATTTTATTCTGTCCTTTATCAACCACGATAGCGAGTATAAGTTTCTTCACAAAAGCAGTAGGTATAGACAACCCGACGAGAAAATTCTCCATTACGAGAATGATGAGGGGTTGGAACAAAGAGACAGTGACACAACCGGATAGCAGACACCCTATCACAATAGACGAGCTGACACACTTATTCCATATGTTAGGTGAGATATGTCTCAGTGCGTACGAGACCCGCCTATTCAAATGCGCCTTCTCATTGGCATTCCATGGGGCACTAAGGATTGGCGAATTAGTGGACAAATCCAAAACTGCGGGGTTGGACATGGGAATGCTGATTCAAGATGTGACTATGAGCGGCGATGCCAAATGGACCAATTGGCCAAAGGAACCCACATTCTGTTAAGACGGATAGTGGGTGACCCAACATGTCCTGTTAGTAATCTGGAAGCATATTTGGGGGGAAGGCCGCCCGCTCAGAGCTGGCTATTAGTGCATGAAAATCATACCCCATTAATGCGATTTCAATTTTCCAGAGTACTTCACATGTGTGTCCAGCGAGCAGGCATGCAGACTAGCGTATATAGTACACACTCCTTTAGAATTGGGGCGGCCTCCACAGCAGCGGCAAAGGGATTACCCATAGACAGAATCAAAGAGCTAGGGCGATGGAAGTCGAACGCTTACAAGCGCTACATTAGACCAATTTGTTAGGAGTCCGTCGTGGTTGCCCCATGTCCTGGCGACGGTATCCTGTATTAATTGTATAACATCCCACTTCACATGATTTACAGGTTGCCAGAACGAACAGAAGCGAATTTGGATATGCGGACACTCGTACGTTCACTGGGCACATAAGAGGGCTGCTATCAGACCAGCCGGGGAGAACTTCGGTATGCATGACAGACAGGTATCAATTATATGGATAAGTATTAGGGGGATGACATGGGCACAACTAATGCCAAACTTACGCTGGAAGTTGCGGACCTTGCCGCCCCCATATGCGTTAATAATACATTCGGGAGGCAACGATTTGGCACAGGTTAACAGCATAGCACTCAGGAAGCACATACAAAGCGATTTTATGGAATTAGCCAGCTGAACGCCAAGGTTCCGCTTGGTGTGGTCGCATGTCATCCCACGACAAGTGTGGAGAGGGGCGAGAGCCCACCAAGCAATAAATAGGACCAGGAGGAAACTCAATCTATGGATGGCAAAATTCATGCACAGCTTGAGAGGGCATGTCATCACGCATGAACTAATAACAGAGTCCTGTGATGGTATGTACAGAGCAGATGGGGTCCATTTATCAGATGTAGCGCTAGACATTTTTAATGCAGATTTGCAAGAATACATAAAGTCAATAATTTTTGTAAAATGCCGCAGCCAGGGTCAGGGGGAGCCTGCGGCAAGCGAGGAGTCGCTACCGCAGGCAGTGGCGTAAAGTTACAGCAGTGATACAGTCACAGCGACAGGTACACAGCTGACGGACAGACAAAACGATAAGAAATGTGATACTGTTAAGTGAAACAGCTTAGTGTAAAGTTAAAATGTAAACAAGAGGCATATGCCAGCGTGTCTTCTGGCTCAGACGGCCAGGAGGCCCACATCATCAGATCAAGAGAGAGAGGCCGGGGTGCTTCCTTCAACGGGATGCGCCAAAGAAAAGGATTGTGGATGTGTCCTCTAACGGGATACACCTGGGAGACAATTGGTGCCGCAAGAGGCACTACAGCGGGAGAACAGGCTGCTCTAACGGCACGACCTGTCAGACAAAGGAAGCTGTGTACCCATACATACAGTACATGTATATGTAATGTTACTAGTTATAATGTTAAGTATTAGAAATGATATGTGTTATGTGTTAGATTAAGATTGTAAATGTTAATGCACCAGGCTGCGGCCAAATAAACTCCAAATGATATCTGAAATGGACTCCAGTATATATGATTAGTTAACAAGAAGTATGTATGAGTATGTGCCGACTGCCCGCGTTGTGCTCTTTACTGAGGTAAATTCTAGGCATTCCAACCTTGTAACATTCCTCTGCTTCTCTCACCTATTGTGCTCCACCAATCTGCTTAATTTCTTTGAAGGTGTGAATAAACATGTGGATAAAGGTGAGCTAGTTAATGTAGTTCAGTGTTTCCCAAGTCTGGCCTGGAGTACCACATTGCCAGTCAGGTTTTCAGGATATCCGCAATGAATATGCATGAAGGTGATTTGCATACAGTGGAAGCAGTGTATGCAAATCAACCTCCCTCGCGGGAGTTGTCTGGCGACTCCGGCGTGGTGCAGAGTTACCGGCTGACCATGGAGAGGAAAGTTTTAGCGTTGCAAGCCCGAAAGAAATGCACCAAAGTAAAGAAGTTCCCGAGGAACTTGTTCCAGTCCATCTGTTCCAGCTTGTTCTGGCTTGCTCCAGTCCGCCCATTCAAGCGAGTTACTGTCCATCTGCTCCAGCTTGTTCCAATCTGTCTATTCCAGCTTGCTCCAGTCCGTCTGTTTTAGTTTGTTCTGGCTTGTTCCAGCTTGTTCCAGTCCGCCCATTACGGCTGTTCCAACTTGTTCCAGTCCATCTATTCCAGCTTATTCCTGTCCGTCTGTCCCAGTTGGTTCCAACCCGTCTGTTCTAGCTCATTCCAGTCCTACTGCTCGAGTCCATCCATCAGTTCCAGCTCGCTCCAGTCCATCCGTCTGTCCATCTGTTCCAGCTTGTTCCAGTCCTTCGTTCCAGCCTGTTCCAGTCACATCGCATCTTCCCCAGCCTACCTGCATGCCTGCCTGCCTACCAGCAACCAACCTGCCTGCTTGTCAGTCCATCAATTGCCTGCTTATCAACCCATCAACTACCTGCCTGCCATCTAGCCTGCTCAACTACCTAACTGCCTCCCTGCCTGCTGCCTGCCTTCAAGCCTGCACAACTACCTAACTGCCTCCCTGCCTGCCGGCTTGCCAGCCAATTAACCCATCTGTCTACCAGCTTACCCATCACCTGCTTGCCTCCCTGACCCCTATACACATTCTCTTCATCGCTCTGTCCCTTCCTAATCTTTTCCCCCTCCCCCCACCGCTGTCTTCCACAGGAACTCATTGCCCATCCATGTTCTTTCCCGTCCTGCTCACTACTGCATTACCCTACCCACCCCGTCCCTCACCACCTCACCCTCTCTCCTATCACCCCATCCCTCCTAGCTCTCAACCTTCAACACTTCCTTCCTGCCATTAGCCCATCCCCATTCCTACTAAGCTCATCCTGTCTTCGTTGCCTTCGTCGCCCTACCTCCCCCACCCTCCTCCGCACTCTCTTGCTCCTTCTCCTACTATCCGCCAGAGACATCAATCCCAATCTAGGCCCCCCACACATGTCCTCGTCTTATCCATGCAAACGCTTCCGGGATGTCTCCAATCTCATCTCTGTTCCCCTCCTCCCCCCTTCTTCCCTCCCGTTCTCGTGTGCCCTGTGGAATGCCTGCTCTGTGTGCAACAAACTTTCCTTCAACCACGATCTCTTCATCTGCTCGCCATAACTGAATCCTGGCTCACCCCCGACGACTCGGCCTCAGTCGCTGCCCTATGCCATGGAGGTTATATTTTCTCCCACACTCCCCACCCAGTCGGCCGCAGAGGAGGTGTCGGGTTACTACTTTCGCCCGCTTGTAGTTTTCAATCCTTCCTACTAACGCAATCTCACTGCTTCTCATCCTTTGAAGTTCACTCCATCCATCTATTCTACCTGCTGCCACTCAGTTGCAGTCATTTACCGCCCCCCTGATAAGTCCCTCCCCTCCTTCCTTACCGACTTCGATGCATGGCTCTCCGTTTTTCTTGAACCCTCATCTCCGTCCCTCATTCTTGGAGACTTTAACATACATGCTGACGATCCATCAGACTCTTACGCCTCTCAGTTCCTCACTCTGACATCCTTCTTCAACCTCCAGCTGAGCTCCACCACCCCCACTCACCGAACTGGCCACTGTCTTGACCTCATCCTCCAATTTCTGCGCCTCAGATCTTCCTCTCTCAGATCATCACCTGATCACCTTCACACTTCATCACCCTCCCCCTCAGTCCCACCCTACACCAACCACTACTTTCAGGAATCTCCAGGCCGTTGACCCTCCCACCTTACTTCTAGTATCTCTTATCTCCTCCCCTCCATCATGTCCTCCGAGTCTGTTGATAAGGCTGTCTCCGCTTACAATGCCACTCTCTCATCTGCTCTGGATACCCTTGCACCATCCATCTTCCATCCCACAAGGCGAACTAATCCCCAGTACCCGATCTGCTGAACACCTCTGGAGAAAATCTCGCACCTATTCAGACTTCATTCATTACAAATTCATGCTACCCTCCTTCCAGACCTCCCTATTCCTTGCCAAACAGGACTATTACACCCAACTAACTAATTCTACTACTACTACTTAACATTTCTAAAGCGCTACTAGGGTTACGCAGCGCTGTACAATTTAACATAGAAGGACAGTCCCTGCTCAATGAGCTTACAATCTAAAAGACAAGTGTACAGACAAAGTGGGGCAGTCTAGATTTCCAAAAGGTTAGGTGCCGAAGGCAGCATTGAAGAGGTGAGCTTTGAGCAAAGATTTGAAGATAGGTAGGGAGGGGGCTTGGCGTATGTGTTCAGGAAGTTTGTTCCAGGCATAGGGTGAGGCGAGGCAGAATGAGCGGAGCCTGGAGTTGGCGGTGGTGGAGAAGGGTATTGAGAGGAGGGATTTGTCCTGCGAGCGGAGGTTACGGGCGGGAACGTAGGGGGAGATGAGGGTAGAGAGGTAGTGAGGAGCAGCAGACTGAATGCATTTGTAGGTAAGGAGGAGAAGCTTGAACCGTATACGGTATCTGATCAGAAGCCAGTGAAGTGACCTGAGGAGAAGGGTGATATGAGTATATCGGTTCTGGCGGAATATAAGACGTGCGGCTGAGTTCTGAACGGATTGGAGGGGGCTAAGTGGGAGGCCAGTGAGACAATCCTAATCCAGGTCCCCCTCACTTGTCCCCGTCTTATCTATGCAAACGATTCCGGGATATCTCCAATCTCGTCTCTATTCCCCTCCTCCACACCTCTTCCCTTCCCTCAGCTCCAACCCTCGTCGTCTCTTTGCCACCCTTAACTCCCTCCTTAAAGTGCCCTCCGCTCCCACCCTCCCTCACTCTCTCCTCAATCACTGTTTGACTACTTCCGCGATAAGGTACAGAAAATCAACCTCAAATTTACTACCAAACCACCTCCTCCTTTAACCCACTCCCTCAACCAACCAACCCACCCAGGCCTCCTTCTCCTCTTTTCCTAATATCACCAAAGAGGAAACCGCCCACCTTCTTTCCTCCTCGAAATGCACCACCTGTTCCTCTGACCCTATCCCGACCAACCTTCTTGACACCATCTCTCCTACCGTTACCCCCTCCATCTGCCATATCCTCAACCTCTCTCTCTCCACTGCAACTGTCCCTGACACCTTCAAGCATGCTGTAGTCACACCACTCCTCAAAAAACCATCACTTGACCCTACCTGTCCCTCCAACTATCATCCCATCTCCCTCCTACCCTTCCTATCCAAGACACTTGAACGTGCCGTTCACAGCCGCTGCCTCGATTTTCTCTCCTCTCATGCCATCCTCGATCCGCTTCAATCTGGCTTTTGCCCTCTACACTCGACAGAAATGGCACTCACTAAAGTCTGTAATGACCTGTTCCTTGCCAAATCCAAAGGCCACTACTCCATCCTCATCCTCCTCGACCTATCCGCTGCTTTTGACACTGTCAATCATAATTTACTTCTTGCCACACTGTCTTCATTTGGATTCCAGGGCTCTGTCCTCTCCTGGTTCTCCTCTTATCTATCCCACCGTACCTTCAGAGTACACTCTCATGGATCTTCCTCCACCCCCATCCCGCTCTCTGTTGGAGTTCCTCAGGGATCTGTCCTTGCACCCCTTCTTTTTTCAATCTACACCTCTTCCCTGGGTTCGCTGATCTTATCTCATGGTTTCCAATATCATCTCTATGCCGACGACACCCACCTTTATCTCTCCACACCAGACATCACTGCGGAAACCCAAGCCAAAGTATCGGCCTGCTTATCTGACATTGCTGCCTGGATGTCCAACCGCCACCTGAAACTGAACATGTACAAGACAGAGCTTATTGTCTTTCCACCCAACCCACCTCTCCTCTCCCTCCTCTCCTCTCTATCTCAGTCGATGGCACCCTCATCCTCTCCGTCTCATCTGCCTGCAACCTTGGAGTTATCTTCGACTCCTCCTTCTCCGCGCATATCCAGCAGATAGCCAAGACCTGTCGCTTCTTTCTCTATAACATCAGCAAAATTCGCCCTTTCCTCTCTGAGCACACCACCCGAACTCTCATCCACTCTCTCATTACCTCTCGCCTTGACTATTGCAACCTACTCCTCACTGGCCTCCCACTTAGCCATCTATCCCCCCTTCAATCCATTCAGGATTGCTGCACGTCTTATCTTCCGCTGGACCGATATGCTCAAGTCACTTCACTGGCTTCCGATCAGGTACCACATACAGTTCAAGCTTCTCATACTAACCTACAAATGCACTCAATCTGCAGCCCCTCAATACCTCTCTACCCTTATCTCCCCATACGCTCCTACCCGAAACCTTCACTCACAGGACAAATCCCTCCTCTCTGTCCCCTTCTCCACCATCGCCAACTCCAGGCTCCGCCCTTTCTGCCTCGCCTCTCCCTATGCTTGGAACAAACTTCCTGAGCCCATACGCCAAGCCCCCTCCCTGCCCATCTTCAAATCCTTGTTCAAAGCCCATCTCTTCAATGTCACCTTCGGCACCTAACCATTTCACCTCTATCCAGGAAATCTGGACTGCCCCAATTTGACTGTCTGCACATGTTGACCATTAGATTGTAAGCTGACTGCACATGTTGTCCATTAGATTGTAAGCTCCTTTGAGCAGGGACTGTCCTTCTTTGTTAAACTGTACAGTGCTGCGTAACCCTAGTAGCGCTTTAGAAATGTTAAGTAGTAGTAGTAGTAATATCCCGAAAACCTGACTGCCAATGGGGTACCCCAGGACTGACTTGGGAAACACTGATGTAATGTATCTAGATTTTCAAAAAGCTTTTGATAAGATTCCTCATGAGAAAATAAAAAAGTCATGGGATAGGAGGCATGTCCTTCTGTAGTTAAGGAATTGGTTATTGGACAGAAACAGAGGGTAGGGTTAAATGGAACAGGGTAAATGGTGGTGTGCAACAGAGATCTGTGTTGGAACCGGCGCTATTTAACATATTTATAAATGATCTGGAAACCGAAACGAATGAGGTGCTTAAATTTGCTGATGATACTTGAATGTGCTGTTCACTGCCGTTGCCTTGACTTTCTTTCATCTCAAGCCACTTCAATCTGGCTTTCACCCCCTTCATTCAACTGAAACAGCGCTTGCTAAGGTCTCCAATGATCTGTTCCTGGCCAGATCCAAAGGTCTCTATTCTATCCTCATTCTTCTCGATCTATCTGCTGCTTTTGACACTGTTGATCACAGCCTACTACTTGATATGCACACAGTATTCAAGGTGCGGTCGCATCATGGCGTGATACAAAGGCATTATAACATCCACGTTTTCATTTTCCACTCCTTTCCTAATAATACCTAACATTCTATTTGCTTTCTTTGCCGCTGCAGCACACCGAGCAGAGGGTTTCAACGTATCATCAACGATGACTCCTAGATCCTTTTCCGCGTCGGTGATTCCTAATGCAGAACGTTGTATCGCGGGAGTTGTCTGGCGACTCCGGCGTGGCGCAGAGTTACCGGCTCACCATGGAGAGGAAAGTTTTAGCGTTGCAAGCCCGAAAGAAATGGACCAAAGTAAAGAAGTTCCCGAGGAACTTGTTCCAGTCCATCTGTTCCAGCTTGTTCTGGCTTGCTCCAGTCCGCCCATTCAAGCTAGTTACTGTCCATCTGCTCCAGCTTGTTCCAATCTGTCTATTCCAGCTTGCTCCAGTCCGTCTGTTTTAGTTTGTTCTGGCTTGTTCCAGTCCGCCCATTACGGTTGTTCCAACTTGTTCCAGTCCATCTATTCCAGCTTATTCCTGTCCCTCTGTCCCAGTTGGTTCCAACCCATTGAAGAGAGCGAACAAGCTCTGGCCACACTTGGATGACATCTACCAGACTGCCCAAGGCTTGATACCACTGAGACGTCAGAGTCCATTGAGCTGACCCCATATGGAGACATGTCATGGGAGTATCATACACTGTGGAAGCCATGTGGCCAAGCAATTTCAACATCTGCCCAGCTGTGACCTGCCGATAGGCTCGAACCTTGGAGGCTAGGAAGACAAGGTTGTCTGCTCTGGCCTCCGGGAGGAAGGCTCGAACCTTCTGCATGTTCAGCAGGACTCCTATGAATTCCAATCTCTGGACAAGGTGGAGATGGGACTTGGGGTAATTTAAAACAAACCCTAGCAACTCACGCACCCGAATAGTCATTTGCATGGACTCCCGAGCATTGTCCTCTGAGGTGTTTTTCACCAGCCAATTGTTGAGATAAGGGAAAACATGGACTCCTAGTCTGCGCAGAAATGCTGTGACTAATGCTAGACACTTGGTGACAACCGTGGGAGCTGACACAAGGCCAAAAGGCAACAAGCGGTACTAAAAGTGATGTGTTCCCAGCTGTAATCGAAAATACTTCTGGTGAGCAGAAAGCATCGGGATATGAGTGTATGCATTCTTTAAGTCAAAAGAGCATAGTCAATCATTTTCCTGACTCATTGGGAGAAGGGTGCCTAGGGTAACCATCCTGAACTTTTCCTGGATTAAAAAATTTATTCAGGGCTCTTAGGTCTACGATGGGACACATCCCCCTGTTTTCTTTTGCACAACAAAGTACCTGGAATAGAATCCCTGCCCTTCTTCCCCTGGTGCAATGGGTTCCACCGCATGGGCCTTCAGAAGGGTGGAGAGTTCCTCTGCAAGTACCTGCTTCTGCTGAGAACCGAATGAATGAGCTCTTGGTGGGCAATTTGGAGGTTTGGAATTCCAATTGAAGGTGTATCCAAGATGAACTAGTTGAAGAACCCACCGGTTGGATATTATGAGAGGCCACTTTTGTTGAAAACATTGTAACCTCCCCCCAACTGGCAACTCATCCGGGACAGACACTTTTATTGCGGCTATGTTCTGCTGGAGCCAGTCAAAAACTCGTCCCTTGCTGAGCAGCAGGGGCCTCAGACACACGTTGTTGACGAGAACGAAAGTGCTGGGGCTGAACCTGGGCAGGCTGACGAGCCAAAGGAGTGTACGCCTAGAGTAGTATTAGGGGGCACTCCTTGACTTGCCAAAATACCTCCTAGATGAGGAGGTGGATGCAGAAGGCACCCAGCGGGTCGAGAACATATAGTATCCGTGTGTTTCTAAATCTGGTCAGTGACTTCTTCAACCTTCTCTCCAAAAAGATTATCCCCCAGACAAGGGGCATCTGCCAACCTCCACTAAACAGAATGTTCCAAGTCAGAAACATGCAGCCATGAGAATTTGTGCATTGCTATACATTGGGCAGAGATCCTGGATGCCACATCAAAAGTGTTGTAATTGCCCCGTACAAGAACTGGAGGGCGCGTATCAACCAAGTCAGACAGCTGTCTCAATGAGTTCCGCAAGTAAACGCTCGTGAAGAGTTGGTATAATTGAATACAGGAGATGAGCCTGGTACATTCAGGGTTCTAGGAGGAGCCGAGGCATAGTCCCTAGTACTCCTGGCTCTCTTGAGAGCAGATTTCACCACCATGGAGTCCTGAGGCAACTGAGGCTGCACAAAACCAGGCTCACCATGGATCTAGTACTGGTTATCAATCTTCTTAGGGACAACAGGGACCGACAGAGGGGACACCTAGTTCCGTACGAGGACTGCCTTGAGTACCTCATGGAGAGGAGCTGTTACAGCCTCTTTAGGAGGGGAGGTGTAGTCCAGGACCTCGAGTATCTTGGCCGTGGGCTCATCTTCCACTTCTACAGGGAATGGAATAGCCTCAGCAATTTCCCTCACAAAAGATGGAAAAGAGAGCCTCTCGGGTAGAGACTGTCTCCTCTCAGGTGGTGGGAGGGCTCATTAGGGATCCCATAGGACTCATCAGAGGAAAAGTATCTGGGATCCTCCTCTGATTCTCATGAGCACTGCTCCCCAGTGTCGGATAAAATCTCTGTACGAGATAACCAAGACCTGCCTTGATGCCGAGGAACCCTGTCCTCGAGAATGGCTTCGAGAGACCGGCTCCCGCCGAGACTCCGGCAAAATTTCCTCCACTGACGTTGAGGGGATAAGTCAACACCGGGGCTGCAGGTGGCGCCGGCGTTGGAGGCCACACCACAGGCTGAGGGCCAGGCGGGGCTGCAGTGGGAGATATGATAGGTGCAAGCACCCCCGATACCGACGCACATCACTGCATAAGGCCATCCAGCAGCTCAAGGAGCAAGGCCTGGATGCGCTCACTGAGGGCCAACATTGGGAAAAGCTGGGGCACCAGTTGGGGCGCAGGCTGCAGAACCGCAGGGATCTGGACTGGAAACAAGCGCATCGGCACCTGAACGGAGAGAGAGTGGTCCTCCCGGCTCCGACGTTTATTGGGTGCCGAATCCCTTGACGTCCAGGAGCTCCCGGCACCACGTATCGAAGGAGATCGATAATTGTGCTTCTTAGCCTTCGTCCGAAGCACATCACCCATGCTCCTCGGTGTCGACGAGGACGATGTCGAATCCTCACGTTGCCTTAGGATTGGGTCCGATGATGGACGGTTCCAGTGGGCCTGCACAGCAGGAGGCCTCGAGACAGATGGAAACCCACTCGATGCCTCACTGCTCCCAGTGTCCTGAGGTCTCGAAGCAGCCATGCTTATGATACTCCTGATGCCGGTGCAACACTCAACGTCGATGCCGATGCCTCCAACCTTGATGCGGATGCCGACGTTGAGGAACCGGACCTGGCTCCAAAACACTTCTTGCATTGAGCCTCCAGGAAACTTGGGTTCTCTTTTTCATATGAAGACAGAGAACACAGTTAGCAGAGCTATGGTCGGGCCAAAGACACTGCAGACACCAAGAGTGGGTTGGGTGTCTTTCCCCGAGATAGTCCGGTTGCACCGGGTACAACGCTTGAAGCCACTGGGAGTCTTCGTGGACATGCACGGGAAGACATCGCTGGTCAAATCAAATGGCTCGATGGTGCCTGAAAAAGGGGCAAAAGCACGAAAAAAGGATTCCCGACCGGAGTCAGGGCCTAAAGGCAGCTCATGTCAAAAAATAAAGGAAACTTAAACATAGGCCAAAAGAAATTAAGAAAAATAAAGGAACTTATTAAAAAATTTTTTTTTTTTAAAGAAACAGGATGAAAAACGAGAGTAAAAAAAGGCGAAGGCACTCAGAAGCTCCCAAAAAATAAAAAAAAAAGGTGTGAAGAGCGCTGGTACAATGCAGCCTCTCTTAAAGTAGAGAAAACGAAACTGAGAGGACTGCGTTCTCGCGGCGGGCAGGAAAGCACTGATGCATGCGCGGTGGACCGCGGCTCATGCTTCACTAAAGCTCTGTTTTTTACTTTAGCGTAAATGCCGGACTGGATGACGCGGATCGGCGTGAGAATATGGAAGCCTGCTTGTCCTCGGAGAGTAGAACACTACCTCCTATCCCATGACTTTCCAATTTCCTCTGGAGTCTTTCATGAGGTACTTTGTCAAAATGCCTTTTGAAAATCCAGATACACAATATCGACCAGCTCACCTTTATCCACATGTTTGTTGATCCCTTCAAAGAAATGTAGTAGATTGGTGAGGAAAGATTTCCCTTCACCAAATCCTTGTTGGCTTTGTCTCATTAATCCATGCTTATGTACAGTGGTGGAAATAAGTATTTGATCCCTTGCTGATTTTGTAAGTTTGCCCACTGACAAAGACATGAGCAGCCCATAATTGAAGGGTAGGTTATTGGTAACAGTGAGAGATAGCACATCACAAATTAAATCCGGAAAATCACATTGTGGCAAGTATATGAATTTATTTGCATTCTGCAGAGGGAAATAAGTATTTAATCCCTCTGGCAAACAAGACCTAATACTTGGTGGCAAAACCCTTGTTGGCAAGCACAGCGGTCAGACGTCTTCTGTAGTTGATGATGAGGTTTGCACACATGTCAGGAGGAATTTTGGTCCACTCCTCTTTGCAGATCATCTCTAAATCATTAAGAGTTCTGGGCTGTCGCTTGGCAACTCGCAGCTTCAGCTCCCTCCATAAGTTTTCAATGGGATTAAGGTCTGGTGACTGGCTAGGCCACTCCATGACCCTAATGTGCTTCTTCCTGAGCCACTCCTTTGTTGCCTTGGCTGTATGTTTTGGGTCATTGTCGTGCTGGAAGACCCAGCCACGACCCATTTTTAAGGCCCTGGCGGAGGGAAGGAGGTTGTCACTCAGAATTGTACGGTACATGGCCCCATCCATTCTCCCATTGATGCGGTGAAGTAGTCCTGTGCCCTTAGCAGAGAAACACCCCCAAAACATAACATTTCCACCTCCATGCTTGACAGTGGGGACGGTGTTCTTTGGGTCATAGGCAGCATTTCTCTTCCTCCAAACACGGCGAGTTGAGTTCATGCCAAAGAGCTCAATTTTTGTCTCATCTGACCACAGCACCTTCTCCCAATCACTCTCGGCATCATCCAGGTGTTCACTGGCAAACTTCAGACGGGCCGTCACATGTGCCTTCCGGAGCAGGGGGACCTTGCGGGCACTGCAGGATTGCAATCCGTTATGTCGTAATGTGTTACCAATGGTTTTCGTGGTGACAGTGGTCCCAGCTGCCTTGAGATCATTGACAAGTTCCCCCTTGTAGTTGTAGGCTGATTTCTAACCTTCCTCATGATCAAGGATACCCCACGAGGTGAGATTTTGCGTGGAGCCCCAGATCTTTGTCGATTGACAGTCATTTTGTACTTCTTCCATTTTCTTACTATGGCACCAACAGTTGTCTCCTTCTCGCCCAGCGTCTTACTGATGGTTTTGTAGCCCATTCCAGCCTTGTGCAGGTGTATGATCTTGTCCCTGACATCCTTAGACAGCTCCTTGCTCTTGGCCATTTTGTAGAGGTTAGAGTCTGACTGATTCACTGAGTCTGTGGACAGGTGTCTTTCATACAGGTGACCATTGCTGACAGCTGTCTGTCATGCAGGTAACGAGTTGATTTGGAGCATCTACCTGGTCTGTAGGGGCCAGATCTCTTACTGGTTGGTGGGGGATCAAATACTTATTTCCCTCTGCAGAATGCAAATAAATTCATATACTTTCCACAATGTGATTTTCCGGATTTAATTTGTGATGTGCTATCTCTCACTGTTACCAATAACCTACCCTTCAATTATGGGCTGCTCATGTCTTTGTCAGTGGGCAAACTTACAAAATCAGCAAGGGATCAAATACTTATTTCCACCACTGTATATACTCTGTAATTTTGTTCTTTTTAATAGTCTCTACCATTTTGCCTGGTACCGATGTCAGGCTCATTTTATCATAGTCTCCATTTTGAAAGTTAAATGCTAATGTATTAGATTTCCTGTGTGTATTTACTCCAGAGCTTATATCTAATCTGATCATGTTATGACCAACTGTTATCAAAAGGCCCCAGCACCATTACCTCCTGCACCAGACCATTCGCTCTACTAAGGACTAGAATTGTTTCTCCTCTTGTTGGCTCCTGAACCAGCTGCTCCATAAAGCAGTCCTTGATTCCATCAAGGAATTTCACCTCTCTAGCATTCACTGATGTTACATTTATCCAGTCAATATCAGGGTAATTGAAATCACCCATTATTATCGTGTTCCCCATTTTGTTAGCCTCCCTAATTTCTGATAACATTTCTACATTTGTCTATTCATCCTGGCCAGGTGGACAGTAGTACACTCCTATCACTAACCTTTTCCCCTTTACACATGGAATTTCAATCCAGAGGGATTCTAAGATGTGCTTCGTGTCCTGTAGAATTTTTAGTCTATTCGATTCAAGGCCCTCCTTAACATATAATGCTACCTCTTCATCAATTTGATCAACCCTATCACTGTGATATAAGTTGCATCCTGGTATGACAGTGTCCTACTGGTTATCCTCCTTCCACCAGGTCTCAGAAATGCCTATTATATCTATTTTTTCATTTAGTATAATATATTCTAACTCTCCCATTTTATTTTTTTAAGCTTCTGGCATTTGCATATAAATATTTCAAACTATGTTTGTTGTTCCTATTTACATCTTGCTCAGCAGTTGACAGTGATAAGCAGTATAAAATGTTTTGTACTTTTTTGGGATCTTGCCAGGTATATTGTGACCTGGATTGACCACTGTTGAAAACAGGATGCTGGGCTTGATGGACCTTTGGTCTTTCCCAGTATGGCAATACTTATGTACTTATAATGTGCAATCTTGAAAATCAGTCTGCTCACTATCGGGATGCCCTATCTTCCCTGTTTTGGTGATATCTTTGAAAGACACCTTATTCTGAAATATGCGCTTCTGAGCGACTGTGCGCCTTCCCCCAGTTTCTAGTTTAAAAGCTGCTCTATCTCCTTTTTAAATGCTGATGCCAGCAGCCTGGTCCCACCCTGGTTAAAGTGGAGCCCATCCTTTTGGAATAGGCTCCCTCTTCCCCATAATGTTGCCTAGTTCCTAACATATCTAAAACCATCCTCCCTGCACCATCATCTCATTCATGCATTGAGACTCTGGAGCTCTGCCTGTCTCTTGGGCCCTGCGTGTGGGAAGGCAGCATTTCTGAAAATGCTATCCTGGAGGATCTGGATTTCAGCTTTCTACCTAGGAGCCTAATTTGACTTCCAGAACCTCCCTCCCACATTTTCCTATGTCATTGGTACCTACAAATACCAAGACAGCCGGTTCCTCCCCAGCACTATCTAAACTCCTATCTAGGTGATGCATGAGGTCCGCCACCTTCACACCAGGTAGGCAAGTCACCAGGAGATCCTCACGCCCACGCCTAGCTATCTACACGCCTAATTATCAAATCACCAACTAAAACAGCCCTCCTAATCCTTCCCTCCTGGGCAGAAGCTCGTGGAGATATATCCGTGGTATGAGAGGATATTGCATCCTCTGGTGGGCTGGTCCTGGCTAGATTATTTCCAACTTCACCAAGGTGATGCTCTCTATGAAGGAACAGTGTGTTTTATGTTTCAATAATTTTTATTAGAGAGATCACAACAAACATATCTAGACAGTGCTTAACTTCCTCTCCAATTAGTATTATAAATAACATAACTTCCCTGGCAAGCACATTAGCAGTATACAAGATCCACTTATCTCTCCAGCAACTTTTACATTTTCACTCCCTTCCCTCCCTCCTCCCCCCTCTCCTTCCCCTCCCCATACCCCCCCCCCATCCATTTACTGTCACAGTTTCTTATTTCGCAGATCCCATATTCTAATTGCTCTAAGGCAGCAGTCACATGTTCATTATTTGCCCCTTAGCCTGGGGTGTTAGTGTAAGCCAAAATGGGGTCCAACAGGCCTAGAAGGCTCGCGCAACAGAGGGTCGTTGGGTTCTCAGTCTCGTTCTCTCAGTGCGCAACAAGTGGATCATCTGCTCTCTCCACTGAGATGCTGTGGGGCCTTCCGCCGACAACCAGGCCTGCAGTATTGTTTTCTTAGCCACCATTATCGTGCACATGACGAATGCTCGGCATCCCCTAATTGGGGGCGCCAACAGCCTTGGGTGTCCAAAAAGGAGCTTAGCATCCAATATCCAGCTCGTGGACCAAATAGCATTTATCTGGCCACTCACGTCTTTCCAAAATTTTCTGATTCGCAGGCAGCCCCAAAACATATGTCCCAGGGTTGCTCCCTCCGCTGCACATCTGGGGCATGCTCCATCCGGCGAGGCCCCCATATGGAATGCTCTCCTGGGCGGTATGTGTGCTCTCAACACAAACTTAAATTGTAATTCCCAATAATTTGCTTGGTCTGTGTTCCTGCGATATCCAAGGAAGTGCTCCCGGATCATTGTGGCAGTTATTTTAGTCCCCAGTTCTTTACTCCACAAGTTTGATAGTCTCTCAAAATCTGGCTCTTTTGCCATGTCCTTTAGATGTCTGTGGTGATACGTTAGCGGGACTTTGTGCTGTGCTCCCAGTGAGAGTGCCGAGCTCAGCTCCTCCTGCACATCCTCTGCCAGAGCCTCTTGGGGAAGGCTCGATATGTAATGCTGCAGCTGATAGTAATGGAGCCAATCCGCTGGGTTCAAAGCAAACTGATCCCGGAGTTGCCCCCATGATTTGACTGTCCCTTCCCCATCTATCGCCTGTAGAACATACTCCAGTCCTTTGCCTTCCCATCTCTTGAACACCTCATAAAGCTGTCCTGGCGGGAAATTCGGGTTGCCGCAGATTGGGAGGTATGAGGTGGTTGTAGCCGAGAATCGGTGGTGCCGGCAAAGCCAGCGCCAAGTTTCCTGCGCTGCTGGCAATAGTTGTGCTGGGGCGAGCAGGCTAGTCTCCTCTTTGTTTTTCTTATGTAGGAAGTAGCTAATGTGCCTCTGTTCTGTCTCTTGCAATTCAAGGTGGGTAGGGG
This sequence comes from Microcaecilia unicolor, assembly GCF_901765095.1. Taxonomy (NCBI): domain Eukaryota; kingdom Metazoa; phylum Chordata; class Amphibia; order Gymnophiona; family Siphonopidae; genus Microcaecilia; species Microcaecilia unicolor. The sequence continues at coordinate 19,722,934 of NC_044043.1, read as the reverse complement.
TGAAAAATTGCGTACGCCGTAGCCAGTCGTTTAAATGTCTCATGCCACTTGCTATAGTCATGTAGCGCAAATTCAGGAGCCCTAAGCCCCCATATTCCACCAGCAAATGAAACGTGGACAGCGCTACTCTAGGTCTTTTCTTTGCCCATAAAAATGTCTGTAAAGTCTTGTTAAGCCGCTTTTCATCAACTTTAGTCAGGTACAGTGGCAGGGTCTGGAACACATATAGCCACTTCGGTATGATCACCATATTGTACAGAGCTATTCTCCCCAAAAGTGATAAAGGTAGTCCCTGCCATAGTTGTAAACTCATTCTCGTATCATTCAAAAACTTTCGCACATTCCAGGCATACACCTGTGGGAGTTCTCGGGGTATAGTAACTCCCAAGTACTTTATGGACTCTTCCTCCCACTCTATGGGTAGTGATAGCCTACTTTTTATGTTATCCCCAGGCACTATCTCTATGGCCTTAGATTTCTGAATATTTAGTGTGTAGCCTGATAGAGCCCCATATTCCTGAATCAGCTCCAAGATCCTAGGTACAGACTGCTCCGGTTCCCGGGTCACCACCAGCAAATCGTCCGCAAATGCGAGGGCCTTGACCGTACCACCCTCCAGGTCCACCCCCCTAACCCCCCCCATCTGCCCGCAAGGCTCTAAGCAATGGTTCCATTGCCAGGACAAATAGGAGGGGTGAGAGAGGGCAGCCCTGCCGCGTCCCCTGCCGTATGTGGAAATACCTTCCCTTCACCCCATTCACCAAAACGGCCGCACAGGGGCCGCTGTGCAAGGCGTTTACCACATCCCCGTACCATCCCTGAATTCCTATGTAATCCAGCAACCCAAACAAATACCCCCAATCCACCTTATCAAACGCCTTTTCGGCATCCAAGCTAAGAATCATTGCTGATCTCTGCTCCCTTTGACACTTTGCCATGGCCAGCAAGAGGCGCCTCACATTGCTGCCTGCTTGCCTATTCCGGAGAAAGCCCATTTGCTCCTCTCCAATGAGCTCAGGCAGCAAGGATCCCAAACGTGTGGCAAGTATCCAGGCCAGGATCTTTATATCGACGTTGATAAGGGAAATGGGTCGGTAGGAACCCGGGTGTGTCCTATCTTTCCCCGGTTTCGGCAATAACGTAATTAAGGCTTCATTTGCATGTATGGGAAATTTTTTGTCTTCTATGGCTCGCTCTAAGTAGTTTCCTAGTGCCTTTAGCCCCGCCTTTGGTAGGGATTTATAGTATTCACCCATAAAGCCGTCTGGCCCTGGGGCCGAGTTAAGTGCCAGGGCTTTTATCGTGTCTTGTAATTCTTTCCCGGTAAGCGGCTGATTCAGCATGTCTATCTGTGGCTGTTGAAGCTTAGGGAGTCCCACTTGCTCTAAATAGCTAGCCAGATGACTCATGTCCCTAGTGGATGTTCCCTTGTAGAGTACACTAAAATAATTGTAAAAAATCTGCCCTATGTCTTCGCTCCTTGTTTTTATCACCCCCTGGGCGTCCTGCAGCGTCATGATCACTCTGTCGGGGCCTTCTGATTTTACCAATCTTGCTAAGAGTACGCCAGACTTATTGCCAAATCTCTGCACCCGGCATTTGAAGTACGTGAGAGATCTCATGGTTTGACTATAAATTAGCATATTCAGGATCACCTGGGCCGCTAGATATTGTTCCTTATTGGCTGCCGTGGGGGAGTTTATATATTTCCGTTTGGCTTTCTGAAGTTGGAACTCTAGATGTAAAATCGCCTTAGCCTGTTTCTTCTTCCTCATTTGCACATACGCTATTATATCTCCCCTTATAACCGCCTTAGAGGCCATCCAATAAAGGTCGGGGTTATCTACATGCTGTTGATTAAACCTCTCATAATCTTCCCATTTGTCATTATATATTATGCGAATTCATTGTTTCCATATAGGTAGCCCGGATACCGCCATCCCCCCACATGTTGATAGTGCTCGGGGACCTCCAGCTCTATCCATACAATTGCGTGGTCCGAGATCTCTGTGGGTCCTATTCCTGCGCCACACACCCAGGAAAAAGCCAGTCGATAGTATGTAATCTATCCTGGAGCTCGTGCCGTGCGCCCTGGATAAATGTGTGTAGTCTTTAGTTTCTGGGTGTAGAGCCCTCCAAGTGTCCACTAGATTCAGAGTACGCATGAATGTTGGAAGTGCTCTTAGTTTACTACCACCTTGAGGGGCCCCCCCTAGGGTTTGTAGTGTCGGCCTCCGGATCTGCTATTAGGTTGAAGTCCCCACAGACCAGCAACTTCAACGAAGCATAGGGAGCACAGTGTTTTATGATAGACTGAAAAAAGGATGGTGTATAATCGTTTGGGCCATACAATGAAACCACCAAAAGTTCTCTGTTTTGAAGCCAGAGGTGTATTATCACATATCTCCCCTGGGGATCTGCCTTAAGCAGTTTGGCTTTACCCGCTAATCCTTTCCTTATTAATATTGCTACGCCCCGTTTTCTACCCTCTGCCGAGGCCAAGAACACCTGCCCCACCCACATTCTTTGTAATTTGTGATGTTCGGCCTCCGGAACAGTGTGTTTTAAGCCTGTAAAATGTATTGGATATTTTCCTGTCTTAAATATGTCTGAAGTGTATTTCTCCTGCTTGGCCAGCAGATGGTGCATGTTGCTGTTACAGGGTAGTGACTTCTATTTTTTTTAGTTGGCACACAGATAATAGGAAGTTCCTGTAGTGATGTAACCAGTTTTTATTTGAAATTTGACTGTTCTGGGTTCTGATTGGCCTGGAGTTTGAAATTACCCAGCAGATGCTGGCTGTTGTTTCCGTTTTAGCCCAGGAGGAGAGAAAGATCTTTGCTGAAGCTCTGTGAACAGATATATGCCCTGATCTCCCCAGGTACTTTCTAGGAAGTAAGCAAATGTTTAGTTAGTTTTATAATTGATCCACATTTCAGTTACCTGTTATTGTTTGCCAACTGCACTATTTTGTTCCACTGTTCAATATTTTTGAAGAGAACAAACATAATTGTTTGTTCTCCCTGTTTGTCTGGACTGATAAAGAATCCTGGTGGTTTGTGTGTTAGGTCTGTGAGTGCTTTCTGGGAACTGTGGGACCACTGGGAGTGTGGCTCCAGTAACCTAGAAATCACTGGGATTAATTGGAGAGTGGGAGACTCGCCCAGAGGCGGTTGTGACCCAGTCAGTGGGAGGAGGGTGCTAGTGTAGAGCACAAGCGGCAGGTGCAGGTGGACCTCAGCTGTGCTGGGGACAGACCCTCTAAGTGACGGCAGGGTAACCCCAGGTGGGTAGCTAGGCATTTCATGACACTCTCCTTTTAGGAGGCCTCCCTCCCCCAAGGCAGCAGAGGGCTACCAGACTAGAGGTGGGACTTCTCTACAACATCCCTGTAGGCATCCTCTATGTATCTCTCTATCTCCCTCTGTTCCTCCAAGTCTGCTACTCTAGCCTAAACAGAACGGATTCGTTCTCTGAGAGTTAGCTCTTTGCACTGAGCACACACATATAACCTCTCACCAACTGGGAGATAATCACACATGTGACACTCAGTGCAAGGACTGGATAGAACCTCTCTTGCTGCTGGACTGCTGTCTGCATCTTAGTATTATAGAGTTGTTTAATTAAAACTTCTTCAGGTACTAGGAATATTGGATGAATATAAAAGAGCCTTAAGCTTATATGGTATAATGTGTAATTTATTTAGTGTTTGCTTCACAGAAACTAATTAAATGTAATTTAATGAAAACATTCCTCTTGTTATCCTAATTAGAATAACTGATTGACTATAAATGAAGAGTTGTGCTAGGGGTGGGAGTTGGGGTGGGAGGGTGGAAATGAAGATGGGATCTGAGTGGTAAGACAGGGTCTAAGCATGCACCAAAATCACAAAATATCACCAGAAACACAGTAGAGAACACCCTCTGAGTCCCAAAAGACAAATGTGGCCTGACTTGGGTGCTGTTTATAGCAGGTGCAGAAATTGTTTTGGATCTTTGGCGTCATCGGGATCTGTGTAATTTGTAGAATACATTTTTCATGCTGAATCATTCCAAGGCAGGACTCCATGCCATCCCATCCCTGCCTCCTTTATCCAGGTGGAAAAATAGTTGTGATGGGCAGGTTGCACACCTGACTTGAGCTTTTATAGAATCGCGCTTAGTGTGCTTCCATGTTTTTGGCGCTGAAATTGCCTATTGGTGCCAATTTTTTATAGAATTTAGGGGATATGTGGGAACAGCTAATATTCAGTGCCATACTTGCCTAGCTAACTGGGCACAGTTAGGGCTACCATTTTGTTTGGTCCTACATGCCCGGTTAGCTATGCAGGTCCCAGCATGGAATATCACTGGGGTCCACATAGCTCTGCCCTGGACTACCCCAGCACTAACCTGGTGGTCACACTGGATTATTCTATGACACTTGTGGATAAATGCTGCTGGAAATCCAGAGATGGCCCAAACACTGTGATCTAACTGAGGAACTTCTGCCCAATTAAATCATTCTGAATACTGGCTCCTTAAGCTTATACCTGAGATAATGGAGGATTAAGTAACCTGCTCAGGATTTCAAGCAGCAGCAGTAAGATTTGAACCCAGACTTCCATGGTTCTCAGCCTGCTGCTATAACCATTAGGTACAGATAATACCTATTCCACATATGTCAACAATAAACTAAAGGCAAGCAGATTTGAAGCCTGGTGACCATTTACCAACCTTCCAAAAACATTACATAGTAACATAGTAGATGGCGGCAGAAAAAGACCTGCACGGTCCATCCAGTCTGCCCAACAAGATAACTCATATGTGCTACTTTTTGTGTATACCCTACTTTGATTTGTACCTGTGCTCTTCAGGGCACAGACCGTATAAGTCTGCCCAGCACTATCCCCACCTTCCAACCACCAGCCCCGCCTCCCAACCACCGGCTCTGGCACAGACCGTATAAGTCTGCCCACACTATCCCCGCCTCCCAACCACCAGCCCTGCCTCCCACCACCGGCTCTGGCACAGACCATATAAGTCTGCCCAGCACTATCCCTGCCTCCCAAACACCAGTCCCGCTTCCCACCACCGGCTCTGGCACAGACCGTATAAGTCTGCCCACACTATCCCTGCCTCCCAACCACCAGCCCCGCCTCCCGATCTTGACTAAGCTCCTGAGGATCCATTCCTTCTGCACAGGATTCATTTATGCTTATCCCACGCATGTTTGAATTCTGTTACCGTTTTCATTTCCACCACCTCCTGCAGGAGGGCATTCCAAGCATCCACTTGGAAGAGTCTCCGTGAAAAAATACTTCCTAACATTTTTCTTGAGTCTGCCCCCCTTCAATCTCATTTCATGTCCTCTCGTTCTACCACCTTCCCATCTCCGGAAAAGGTTTGTTTGCAGATTAATACCTTTCAAATATTTGAACGTCTGTATCATATCACCCCTGTTTCTCCTTTCCTCCAGAGTATACATGTTTAGTTCAGCAAGTCTCTCCTCATGCATCTTGTAACGCAAATCCCATACCATTCTTGTAGCTTTTCTTTGCACCGCTTCAATTCTTTTTACATCCTTAACAAGATACGGCCTCCAAAACTGAACACAATACTCCAGGGGGGCCTCACCAACGACTTATACAGGGGCATCAACACCTTCTTTCTTCTGTTGGTCACACCTCTCTCTATACAGCCTAACAACCTTCTAGCTACGGCCACCGCCTTGTCACACTGTTTCGTCGCCTTCAAATCCTCAGATACTATCACCCCAAGATCCCTCTCTCCGTCCGTACCTATCAGACTCTCCCCGCCTAACACATACATCTCCCGTGGATTTCTATTCCCTAAGTGCATCACTTTGCATTTCTTTGCATTGAATTTTAATTGCCAAACCTTAGACCACTCTTCTAGCTTCCTCAGATCCTTTTTCATGTTTTCCACTCCCTCCCGGGTGTCCACTCTGTTATAGATCTTAGTATCATCCGCAAATAGGCAAACTTTACCTTCTAACTCTTTGGCAATGTCACTCACAAATATATTGAACAGAATCGGCTCCAGCACCGATCCCTGAGGCACTCCACTACTCACCTTTCCCTCCTCCGACCGAATTCCATTCACCACCACCCTCTGGCGTCTGTCCGTCAACCAGTTCCTAATCCAGTTCACCACTTCGGGTCCTATCTTCAGCCCATCCAGTTTATTTAAGGTAAATTATTTTATGCTTGCCAGTATCCACAGGATTTCTGTTACAGTGCTGCTAAACATCACTGTTCACGTGGTCAACAGAAAGATGCTGGACTGGCGAGCTAGAGCTGACTAGAAGCCAGTGTTAAAGTACCTTCATGCATTTCCAACATACTGCAAACACTATTCTGTTTAAGATGCTATATTATTTTGGTATGCAGGGCCCCCCTCCACTGAGCAAGGGGGTGTATGGAGTAGGCGTGCGGCTGTCGGCTCTGCTGGTCTCCTGCCCCTGAACAGGAAGTTGGCATCAGAGGAGGCAGGAGACCAGCAGAGCCAACAGCCACCTACATGCTCTGTGCACCCCCTTGCTACCGGCATCTGGGGTGGACCGTCCCCACTGCCCCACCCTTGGTACTCTAGGAGTTCCCTGGAATTAATTCAGTATGCATAATACCATCAGTAACAGAAGTACTAGGGAGAGGCCGCAAGTACAGCTGCACTTGAGGAAGAGTGATGGGTTCCTTCTTTGCTGTGTTCAAGAGTGCCTCCATTGTCCCTTTAATGCAGATGATGGCAGAAAAAAGACCTGCACGGTCCATCCAGTCTGCCCAACAAGATAAACTCATATGTGCCACTTTTTGTGTATAACTTACCTTGATTTGTACCTGTCTTTTTCAGGGCACAAACCGTATAAGTCTGCCCAGCACTATCCCCGCCCCCCAACCACCAGCCCCACCTCCCACCACCGGTTCTGGCACAGACCATATAAGTCTGCCTAGCACTATCCTCGCCTCCCAACCACCACCGGCTCTGGCACAGACCGTATAAGTCTGCCCAGCACTATCCCCGCCTCTCACTACCGGCTCTGCCACCCAATCTCGGCTAAGCTCCTGAGGATCCATTCCTTCTGAACAGGATTCCTTTATGTTTATCCCACGCATCAAAGGTGTTGTCTGCACCACAAGGATTTTAACATACCCTGTCACGCCCCATCCCATCCCATCCGCCCTGGTCCTGCCCCATTTTAGCCTCCCCAAACAACCAAGTTGTTGACTGCTTATAGAGATTGGGTAGTGAGTGCTTGGTCCCAGGGAGAAAATACTGGTGTTGGACACGGGGAGTGAATAGTGAAAGAGAGAGAGAGAATGTGTATGTAATGCACTTTATGGAGTTAGGGGATAAGGGAAAGAGTTAAAAAGGAGGAAAGTACTAGAGTTCAGCATGGAGAGGGAAAGGAGAAGACTCAGTTTACAGATCCTCCTACACATGGGAAAGTGGAATTCTGAAACCCACAGTTATATTGTGTGCCCCTAAGTGTGCTCCCATTCCCCAGGTAAACTGGCAGTCCAAAGGATCATTGATAGCCCACAAGTATATTACCAGCTAGTGAGAGCACTAAAAGTCACTCCTGCCTGTCCAGAAGATAACTAGCAGCCCACAGGTACACTGCCAGTGAACAGAATCACTGTCAACTACTAGCCACAATGCCCGCCTCTGTAGAGAATCACTGCAGTTATACAGTTCAGTTCCTATCAGAATGATTTATTCATAGTCAAAGACATTAAACCCAGCAATAAAAGAAGGGCCTAGGGACAGGCTTCCATCTGCCAGGACAGTTCAGTATTGGACTTAAGTCTTTGACGAATAAAACTTTGCATTAGGAACTCGGGAGTGAATGACTGTTTGATTACAGGTCAAGGATGGCACCTGGTTACCTGAAAGACTTTTTTATTTTTTCAAAAAGCATCCATCAATATTTAAATTCCATGGTCAGCTATTTTTTTTTAAACACCAGCCACAGCATTTAAATAAATACCATATATTCGGGTCAGGTATCCAGATAGTGGCCAGCCCTGAATATTTGCATACAGCTGTGACTGGCACTGATATCCAATTAGTGGCGATATTGTCTCTACTGTCTGGATAGCTAGCTAGCTAGATAAATTTAGGGCAGCCCTATTGCTAGTAACTCTATCCTAGCTCCACCCATGGACTGCCCCAGCACTACATACAGGGCTGAGGTGGTCTGTGAGGATATTCAGTGTCACTATCTGCTAACCAGACAAGTACTGCTGAATGCTAACCTGATTGTGTTCTTTCTGGTACACCATCTGAAGACTATTGCTGTGATGATGAGGAATCCCCCTGAACCCTGAATTCCACAGAGTATTTCTTGAGCCACAGAATTACTACCTGCCCATTGCCTTTCCTGAGCTCAGCATGTCTTTCCCTCCTTGGCATGACATCTCGAAAAAGGATCAAGGACAGAGCATAAAAGAGAGTACAAACCTGCCATTTGCAGCTGTCTTTACATTGCAATTCCAGGCACATAATTGCCATGTCTGTCCTTCACTACCATGCGAGTCATATTTTGCAAACACTGTGAACGATAATTCTCGTATGTCTCCTGTGTTGCATCCTTCAAATGCTGCATATGAGCCTTCAACTCCAAGCGCATTATCATGAGGTCACTAACAGTAGGATCCTCCACTGCAGAATGAAAGATGAAGTGGGAGAAAAAGGGGGTGAGAAAGGAAACTTCAACCTAGTGACCTGAACCAGAGTAGTACTGAGATCTTCCCCTTCCTCCAAACACACTGATAATCTGAACTAGAATGGCAATAAGGCACTCCCTTCCTCTTGGCTCCCCAACACAAATTCACATTGATAACATGAACTAGACTGGCACTGAGACACTCCCCCAACCTCCACACACAAATAATCTGAACCAGATTGGCACTAAGACCCCACTCCCACCCCCGCCCCATGGAGAAATGAGGTCGTACCTACTAATTTGGTTTCCTTTAGTCCCTCCAGACTGACCCAGAGAAGACTGATGGGTTATGCACTCCTACCAGCAGGTTGTAATAAAAGTGAATTTTAAAGATTGTTTTTCAACTCTGTTGTGACCATCCAGTGCACTCGGGGTCTGTATTGTTGATTAGAAGTAATTCTGTTTTAAAATGATTGTTTAACTTTGATTGTGTGAAAATAAGTTGGAATGTAGAAGATAAGACACAGCTCTAATTAATTTGGTATGTGAAGAGGAGGATGGTGCTTATTTTCGGAGTTCAGCCTGGCCACCTGGACTTGGAAAACATGTGACCACGTTCCCACAGTATGGCTTGTTTACCTAAACAGAGAAGCATTCTGTAATTTTCCTTAGCTCTGAATATGAGTTCTAAGCCTTATAAAAAAGGGGGCTTGTTGCAGCAGAGTTTTGAGGCTCATCTGTAGGTAGACGTATTGCGCAGAAGACTTGTTTCTGGTCATAAGGAGACTTTGGGCTTTCGCTGCAATGGGCCTACCAGCTGATGAGATAAGGGCCTGAAATTCCTGACCAATGATGTTGTATGTATCTTTCAATTTGTTTTTTATTCAACAAATATAATTAACAGTGTACATGTTTCAATTATGTTTAGTCTGAGTCATAAGTAACATTTGCTAATTACACGTACAACCGGTTATCATTACAACTTTAAACTTTTTAACCAATGACCTTTACTCCCTTTCCTCCCCCCTCCCCCGCCCCCCATCCCCATCCCCATCCCACCCTCACCGCTCTCACTCCAAACCCTACTCTAATTTCATTTTTCATATATTTAACAGATAGCTCCGTGCTGCTGGCGTTAGTGTGTTCCACATTGGGCCCCAACGCCGTGTGAACTCCTGTTTGTACCAATGTGGTTTTCTATTCATTTCCAGTCGCTCAAAGCGCATTAGCTCTATCATGCTTCCCCGCCAGTACTGGAATGAGGGCCTCCCCGGGGTCAGCCAGGCTTTTAGGATTGCCTTTTTCCCAAATATGATGGCCCGCAGTGCAAATTGGCGCAGTCCTTTCGGAGTTGGGTGTGGGAGCCTCAAATTGCCAAACAATATACCCGGTTGTGGTCGCCATGTCACTTTCCAGATCTTGGAGATCTCCTGCAGTAAAGTTCTCCAAAATTCCCGAGTTTTGGGGCATGTCCAAAACATATGTCCCAATTCTGCTCCTTCCAACCCGCACTTTGGGCAAGCACCATCCGGGGATAGGCCCATGTGAAAAGCGCGCCTTGGTGGTACGTGTGCTCTCAAAACTACTTTGTACTGTAGTTCCCAATGTCCTGTGAGCGCAGTGTATTTTCCCATGCCCAGGACATGCTCCTTGATCGTCTCCTGTTTTATTGTAACTCCCAAGTCCTCACTCCAGGCTAATGCCAAGCGTGCACAGTCCAGCTCTGAGCAATTTTCCCTAATGTATCTATGGTGATATGACAGAGGGACTTTCTGTTGTGCTCGGAAGGAATAGGCCTCTGCTAACTCTTCCTGTACGTCCTCCGCCAAGGACTCCCATGATAAGCTTTTAATATAGTGTTGTAGTGGTACGTAATGAAACATGTCTGATGGTTTCAAATTGTAGATTTGTCTTAATTCACTAAATGTCTTTATGCGGCCCTCTTCCGATACCACGTTCAGCAGAAAAATGATGCCCTGTGTCCTCCAGTCTTGAAATGTCTTATGTAACATCCCCGGAGCAAATTCCGGGTTACCCAGCACTGGCAGGTATGGCGTCACTTTGGGCGTGAAGTGGTAGATGCGACATATCCATTTCCATACTGCTTGGGCAGAACTATAAATTCCAGTGTCTTTCAATTCCTGTGCAATTGCTGCCTTTGGTGTATGTAGTACATAGCCCAGGTGCAAATCCTGTAGCATGTGACGTTCCAACATTGTGGCTGAGAAATCAGATGTCTCTCTATACCAGTCGTTAATATGTCGCATACCACTAGCTACTGTGATATGCCTAATACTTAGAAGACCCAAGCCGCCATATTCTCTGGGCGTCTGCAGTACTGCCAGCGGTATCCAAGCCCGTTTTCCATTCCACAGAAATCTCTGTAGAACTTTATTTATCTGCGTTTCATCTTTACGGGTCAGAAACAGTGGCAGCACCTGAAACAAATAAAGCCATTTAGGTATAATCATCATGTTGACCACGGCCATCCTGGTTGACCCAGGAGTGAGAGCGGGTACCCCTGCCACATCTGCAATTTTGCCTTTGTGGCCCCCAATATATTGGACACATTACTCATGTACAACTGTGTAAGGTCATTTGTGATTGTTACTCCTAAATATTTGAACTTCTCCGTTTCCCAGACTATATTTAAGCTGTCCTTCCACCTGTCTTTGTCATCCCGTAATACTGCCAGCCCTGTAGATTTTTGTAAATTCAGCGTAAATCCTGAGTGTCCCCCATATCTTGCAATATCTCGCAGCAGCACTGGTACTGAACTGTCTGGGTCTTGAAGTAAGATTAATAGATCATCGGCAAAGGCCAACACCTTTACTATGTGGTCTCCCATAGCCACTCCCTGCACCCGATCCTCCCATTTCAAACCTCTTAACAGGGGTTCTAGGGACAGTATAAACAGTAAGGGTGAAAGAGGACAGCCTTGTCGTGTGCCCCGATGAATAGAGAATTCTGCGCTGCGGATCCCGTTTACTATCACCGATGCCCGCACTTCTTTGTACAGGGATATAATTGCTTCCCCAAACCAGCCTTGTATCCCCATATGCTCCAGCACTCCAAACATAAACTCCCAGTCTACTTTGTCAAAAGCCTTTTCGGCATCAAGGCTTAGTATCAGTGCAGAGGTGTTTGCCATATTGCAATGCGCCATGGCCAGAAGTAATTTCCTAATGTTCCCCCCCCCCCCCCCCCCCCCGCTTGTCTTTGGCGGACAAAGCCTACCTGCTCCTCACCAATTATTCTAGGCATCACCGGGGCCAACCGGTTTGCTAACACTTTGGCAAGGATTTTTTGGTCCACGTTTATTAGGGAGATGGGTCTATAGGAATCTGCGCGATCACCCAGCCTCCCTGGTTTTGGGATCAGCGATATTAAAGCTATGGTCTCTCCATGTGGTAGTTCACCCTGACTGATAACTTGACTATAGTAATCCTGTAGTGCCCCAACCATCGACTCCGGGAGGAGTTTATAGTACTCCCCGGAGAATCCATCCGGTCCCGGGGCCGAGTGCAGTGGGAGGCCTTTAATCACTGCTTGGATTTCTTTTCCCTGAATGGGCACGTTTAGCAGGTCTAGTTCACTGGGGAACAATTTGGGTAACTGCAAAGTATTCAAGTATTCATTACGTTCTCTATCAGTTGGCGTGGGGTGTTTTGTGTAGAGAGTAGTAAAGTGTTGTACTATAATTTTTGTAATTTCCTCACAGCTGGTTTCTACCTTCCCTTGTATAGTTGTTATGACTATGTGTGCATCAATCTGCCCAGCAGGGGACCCGTTTTGTTCCCATACCTTTGTAACTTATATTTCTGGTAAAATCGGGATCTAGTCGTTTTCTCGTGTATGTGGGAATTTAATGTAATCTGGATGGCCCTCATATGCTCTCGTATAGCTGCCGTCTGTAGGCGAATGTGGGTTCGTTTCGCTTTTACTAGTTTGAGTTCTAGGTTAAGTATTGCTTTAGCGTTCTTTCTTTTCTGTTTCTGGACAAAGGCTATAACCTCACCTCTCATCACAGCTTTGGCTGCCATCCAAAATAGCACTGGGTTCTCTTTATGTTCTTCATTAAATTTGACATATTCTTCCCACTTATGATTTAGATATTCTCGGAACTCCTGGTTAGTAAACATATACCCCGGGAAACGCCATCCCGCTCCCCCTTGATAATACGGTGGTGCCTCTATATCTACCCATACCATAGCATGGTCGGACACCTCCTCGGGGCCAATCTCAGATTGTAAGACCCCTGGAAATAGGCTTGTGGCCACTAGTATATGATCAATTCTCGAGTACATGCCATGGGCTCTCGACAGGTGTGTGAAATCTTTCTCTTCTGGGTGCAATGCTCGCCAGACATCCACCACCCCCAGTGCCCGCATAAATGTGCCTAGCGCCCGTGCCTTTGGTCCCCCTTGTCTTGCTTCCCTTGGGTGTGAGCAGTCCCACTCGGGGTCTACTACTAAATTGAAATCTCCCATGAGCACTAGCGTCCTGTTTGGTGTCCTGGAGCATAGCCTAATTATTTTCTGATAGAAATGTGGGTCATATGTGTTTGGTCCATATAAGCCCAGGACCATATATTCTTGATTATGCAGCCATAGTTTAATGCATATATAACGGCCCTGCGGGTCTCTAGCAAGGAGTTCTGCTTTTGCTGCTAATCCTTTTCTTATTAGTAGTGCAACTCCCCTTTTCCTACCTTCTGCTGAGGCTGAATAAACTTCACCCACCCAGGATCTCTTTAATTTTGCATGCTCTTGCTCCGTTAATCTAGTCTCCTGTAGACATGGATATCCACATCATGACGCCTCAAGGCGTCCTCTTCACTGTTGATGTTATCCCACCCACATTCCATGTTATGAATCTTGTTTTTTTAACCAGTGGCATGATATGTTAGTTTACCCATTTGAGTCTGTATATTCCTGATATCTCGGCCCCGGAGGCCCAGCCTCCCTCCAAGGCCTCTCCTCACTAGCGGGTAAATACAATCTAGCCAGCTTTTCCTTGTCCTCAGTTGTAGCTTCTTGGAGTGGAGCGACCCCATTCCCCCCCCCCCCCCCTTCACCCTCCCAGCTTCTTGGGTTAACCTTTCCGTTCCTTCCGTGTTCTCTTCCCTACCTCTCCCTTTCCCATCTCCCCCAAAATCCCTCCCAGATCTTTGACCCCTTCTCCTACCCCCCATTCTTGTATCCCAAACTCTTTTCCTGCGAAGAGTTCTAACTGGATCTCGTTGTGCTGTCCCTGGCCCTCCCCCCAGCATCAACCTGCATGTAAACTTTCATGTGATATTTCTTACCTAACAATTCTCTATCAGAGTAACAACCAGACAAAACATGAATTACCATGCAACACTTGTATTCAACCTATACACATATTACTCAGGGTTTGTTTTCCCTCCAGCAGCTTCCCCTTTTATACTTCACCACATCATGGATCTCCCTCCACCAAGTCCGATCTCGTGCCGCTCCCCCAGACACTCAGTCTTTTGTATCCATTTTAAACTGGTCTTCTAGAAATTTATTTGCCGCGTCTGGGGTATTAAATGAGGTCCAAGCTCCATTTTGGTGGATTTTGAGCTGTTCAGGGTACACCAGCATGAAGCGTGTCCCAGCTTCCGAAAGCCTTTTGCAGATTGGCCCAAAAGCCTTCCGCCGTGTCTGCAGGGCTGCAGAATAGTCCTGGAATATCTTGACTGGCATCTCATCGTATTTTAAGTTCTGCCATTTCTGCCTTGCTCCATTGAGGATTTCCGTCTTGTGCACGTAATTGTGTACTTTAATTATCACTACTCTGGGTCGTTCTCCTGGACGCGCCCGTCTGCCTATGCGGTGTGCTCGCTCCAAGCATAGCTTTCCAGAGCTGTCAGTCAAAGCGAATTCCGTCTGGAGCCATTTCTCCAGCAGCGAGCCCAGCAGCGAATCCGGCACCGTCTCTGGTATGCCCACAATCCGTAAGTTTGACCGCCTAGACCTATTTTCCAGGTCATCTATGTGTTGGGCCTGGTCTGCCACTTGCCTCTGCGCCATAGCCTCCTTTCTGCCCTCCTCACCATCTTCTATTGCGGACACCCGTTTTTCTAGTTCCTCCGTTCTGTGCTCAAAATTGGCTATTTGTCCGGAGAGTGACGTGAATTGCGGTTCGAGGGCTGATTTAACCGCCTCCATGAGTTGTGCTATTTGGGGCGCTGTAAGCAGTTTTTCAGCGGTTTCCGGGCTCGCCGCCATTTTGTTCTCCTGCCCGCTCCGTTGCTTTTCTGTAATGGGTCAGTTCAGCAAGCTGAAGAGTAGTAAATCACCGGGACCTGATGGTATTCATCCCAGAGTATTAATAGAACTAAAAAATGAACTTGCGGAGCTACTGTTAGAAATATGCAATCTGTCCCTAAAATCGAGTGTAATACCGGAAGACTGGAGGGTAGCCAATGTTACTCCGATTTTTAAGAAGGGTTCCAGAGGAGATCCGGGAAATTATAGACCGGTGAGTCTGACGTCGGTGCCGGGCAAGATGGTGGAGGCTATTATTAAGAATAAAATTGCAGAGCATATACAAAAACATGGACTGATGAGACAAAGTCAGCACGGATTTAGTGAAGGGAAGTCTTGCCTCACCAATCTAATGCATTTTTTTGAGGGGGTAAGCAAACATGTGGACAATGGGGAGCCGGTTGATATTGTATATCTGGATTTTCAGAAGGCGTTTGACAAAGTGCCGCACGAAAGACTCCTGAAGAAATTGCAGAGTCATGGAATCGGAGGTAGGGTATTATTATGGATTAAGAACTGGTTGAAAGATAGGAAGCAGAGAGTAGGATTGCGTGGCCAGTATTCTCAGTGGAGGAGGGTAGTTAGTGGGGTCCCGCAGGGGTCTGTGCTGGGTCCGTTGCTTTTTAATGTATTTATAAATGACCTAGAGATGGGAATAACTAGTGAGGTAATTAAATTCGCCGATGACACAAAATTATTCAGGGTCGTCAAGTCGCAGGAGGAATGTGAACGATTACAGGAGGACCTTGCGAGACTGGGAGAATGGGCGTGCAAGTGGCAGATGAAGTTCAATGTTGACAAGTGCAAAGTGATGCATGTGGGTAAGAGGAACCCGAATTATAGCTACGTCTTGCAAGGTTCCGCGTTAGGAGTTACGGATCAAGAAAGGGATCTGGGTGTCGTCGTCGATGATACGCTGAAACCTTCTGCTCAGTGTGCTGCTGCGGCTAGGAAAGCGAATAGAATGTTGGGTGTTATTAAGAAGGGTATGGAGTCCAGGTGTGCGGATGTTATAATGCCGTTGTATCGCTCCATGGTGCGACCGCACCTGGAGTATTGTGTTCAGTACTGGTCTCCGTATCTCAAAAAAGATATAGTAGAATTGGAAAAGGTACAGCGAAGGGCGACGAAAATGATAGTGGGGATGGGACGACTTTCCTATGAAGAGAGGCTGAGAAGGCTAGGGCTTTTCAGCTTGGAGAAGAGACGGCTGAGGGGAGATATGATAGAAGTGTATAAATAATGAGTGGAATGGATCGGGTGGATGTGAAGCGACTGTTCACGCTATCCAAAAATACTAGGACTAGAGGGCATGAGTTGAAGCTACAGTGTGGTAAATTTAAAACGAATCGGAGAAAATTTTTCTTCACCCAACGTGTAATTAGACTCTGGAATTCATTGCCGGAGAACGTGGTACGGGCGGTTAGCTTGACGGAGTTTAAAAAGGGGTTAGATAGATTCCTAAAGGACAAGTCCATAGACCGCTATTAAATGGACTGGAAAAATTCCTCATTTTTAGGTACAACTTGTCTGGAATGTTTTTACGTTTGGGGAGCGTGCCAGGTGCCCTTGACCTGGATTGGCCACTGTCGGTGACAGGATGCTGGGCTAGATGGACCTTTGGTCTTTCCCAGTATGGCACTACTTATGTACTTATGTACTTATGTTGCTTTCCCGGGCATAGCCTCCGCACTTCTCGTCAGGTATCTTTCCATATACCAGTGCCTGGTTATCATGTTTCCCCCGTTCGGCGGGTGTTTTGTTAGGTGTTATCCGGCTGTACCAGGGAGAGGGCAGGGGGAGCAGCGAACTTGCGACCGCTCGCTTCAGCACATCTCGCGAGATCCATGATGTTGTATGTATAATATGTATATATCTGTCTTATAGCTTTCTTTTCTTTTTTTTTGTTACATTTGTACCCCACGCTTTCCCACCCATGGTAGGCTCAATGCGGCTTACATATTGTATACAGGTACTTATTTGTACCTGGGGCAATGGAGGGTTAAGTGACTTGCCCAGAGTCACAAGGAGCTGCCTGTGCCTGAAATGGGAATTGAACTCAGTTCCTCAGGACCAAAGTCCACCACCCTAACCACTAGGCCGCTCCTCCATCATATACAATGATTTAATCATTGTATACATATCTTAATCATTGTAGATTTTAGCACCTCTAATAAAGGTCTCATTTACCTAATAAGAATCCAAAACAATCCACAGTAATTACTGAGTAGTCTGTGTCAGTGAGACGGGCTGTAAATCTATAGCAGTACATTTTTGGCGACGAGGGTGGGAGTCGTACAAAGAATGATACCTTTTTAAGAGGAATGCAGAGAAGAGTTGAATTCCAAGGCTGGAATGAGGTACTATATGTTATAGCCACCGAAGAAGGAACGGTATCACATACTATGTAAAGTGAGTTTATCTTGTTGGGCAGACTGGATGGACCGTGCAGGTCTTTTTCTGCCGTCATTTACTATATAACAGTATTACTTATCTGAAAACCCGCTAGGGCCTGGATAAACAGCATAGGAAAGGTACAGAACTGGAATGTTAAGTGTGTGATTTACAGTTAAAATGAGATGCTTGCCAGAATACTTTACTAAATGATAACTGAGCGTGCAGTTGTAAGAGTGAAGCAGTTTAAATATAAGAAATGAAGGGAGAGAAAATTAACAAAAAGATGTTTAGACTCATTTGGAGTCATTAATTGCACATATAAAGGAAAGGGATGGGAGATAAATCTTATAAGATACAAGGACCGTCTCAGGCAGGGAAAAACTTTTAGGCATAGGAATGTGTTAATTGCAAGCAGCACATAAGTAAAATGCTGGCACCAGGTAATCAGGAATAAAATACGACCTTGAGTGGAAGGGAGAAGAGCAACAGGTTTTTTTAAAACAGGCTTTTGAGCAGACAACACAGATTGCTTTGGATCTGTGGCCAGTTCAACTAGAAGTAGAATTAAGTGTCTCAGGGAATAAAAAATATGCTAATTAGAGCCTTTGTCAAAAACAAAGGAATCAGGTAACACTGGGGTTTTAGAGCCGTAAGTTTTTAGAACTAGAAAAGAAATACAAACTGAGCCTCTGGAACGGGTGGAGAGCCCAGTCAGGTGGGGAAAAGCCTATGATCAATTAACTAATTAACTAATGAGGAGCAGCAACATGCATGGTTTACAGATGCTGGAGGAAAGAAAATGTGGAAAGCGATAGCCTACAATCCAAAAATAGAATGTTCATTAGAATGTAGTGGAGAAGGAGGAAGTAGTTATATGCTGCCTATATGGCTTTGAAAACTGAGAATTTAGGGCAATGTCATACATATATACTGATTCATGGTCTCTGGCAAATGGATTAGCCATGTGGCTACCTACTTGGTATAAAAACAACTGGAAAATTAATACCAAAGATTTATGGATCAGAGAATTGTGGCAAGCAGAGATTGTGGAAAGATATTTGGAATTGTGTAAAATACTAATGTTACTGTTTTTGCTCATTGCAAGGGTGACACTCTAGAACGCCTTCACAATGCAGTGGCTGATGAGCAAAGCAAAATCACACCTCTTGAGGTGGAAACTTTGGAAGAACCAGATAATTGCTCAGGTTTGGTGACATGGGCGCACTAGAAATGTGGACATTTGGGAAGAAAGCGAATGCTACATACCTGTAGAAGGTATTCTCCGAGGACAGCAGGCTGATTGTTCTCACTGATGGGTGACGTCCACGGCAGCCCCTCCAATCGGAACACTTTCTAGCAAAGTCCTCGTGCGCCGATGCGCACCGCGCATGCGCGGCCGTCTTCCCGCCCGAACCGGCTCGTGCCGGCCAGTCTCATATGTAGCAAGACAAAGAGAAGGGAAGACACAACTCCAAAGGGGAGGCGGGCGGGTTTGTGAGAACAATCAGCCTGCTGTCCTCGGAGAATACCTTCTACAGGTATGTAGCATTCGCTTTCTCCGAGGACAAGCAGGCTGCTTGTTCTCACTGATGGGGTATCCCTAGCCCCCAGGCTCACTCAAAACAACAACCATGGTCAATTGGGCCTCGCAACGGCGAGGACATAACTGAGATTGACCTAAAAAATTTACCAACTAACTGAGAGTGCAGCCTGGAACAGAACAAACATGGGCCTAGGGGGGTGGAGTTGGATTCTAAACCCCGAACAGATTCTGAAGCACTGACTGCCCGAACCGACTGTTGCGTCGGGTATCCTGCTGCAGGCAGTAATGAGATGTGAATGTGTGGACAGATGACCACGTCGCAGCTTTGCAAATCTCTTCAATAGTGGCTGACTTCAAGTGGGCTACCGACGCTGCCATGGCTCTAACATTATGAGCCGTGACATGACCCTCAAGAGCCAGCCCAGCCTGGGCGTAAGTGAAGGAAATGCAATCTGCTAGCCAATTTGATATGGTGCGTTTTCCTACAGCCACTCCCCTCCTGTTGGGTTCAAAAGAAACAAACAATTGGGCGGACTGTCTGTTGGGCTGTGTCCGCTCCAGATAGAAGGCCAATGCTCTCTTGCAGTCCAATGTGTGCAGCTGACGTTCAGCAGGGCAGAAATGAGGACGGGGAAAGAATGTTGGCAAGACAATTGACTGGTTCAGATGGAACTCCGACACAACCTTTGGCAAGAACTTAGGGTGAGTGCGGAGGACTACTCTGTTATGATGAAATTTGGTGTAAGGGGCCTGGGCTACCAGGGCCTGAAGCTCACTGACTCTACGAGCTGAAGTAACTGCCACCAAGAAAATGACCTTCCAGGTCAAGTACTTCAGATGGCATGAATTCAGTGGCTCAAAAGGAGGTTTCATCAGCTGGGTGAGAATGACATTGAGATCCCATGACACTGTAGGAGGCTTGACAGGGGGCTTTGACAAAAGCAAACCTCTCATGAAGCGAACAACTAAAGGCTGTCCTGAGATCGGTAATGGTATGCACTGATTGCACTAAGGTGAACCCTTACAGAGTTGGTCTTGAGACTAGACTCAGACAAGTGCAGAAGGTATTCAAGCAGGACAAGAGCGAGGATCTAGGGCCTTGCTGTCACACCAGACGGCAAACCTCCTCCACAGAAAGAAGTAACTCCTCTTAGTGGAATCTTTCCTGGAAGCAAGCAAGATGCAGGAGACACCCTCTGACAGACCCAAAGAGGCAAAGTCTACGCTCTCAACATCCAGGCCGTGAGAGCCAGGGACCGGAGGTTGGGATGCAGAAGTGCCCCTTCGTCCTGTGTGATGAGGGTCGGAAAACACTCCAATCTCCACGGTTCTTCGGAGGACAACTCCAGAAGAAGAGGGAACCAGATCTGACGCGGCCAAAAAGGAGCAATCAGAATCATGGTGCCTCGGTCTTGCTTGAGTTTCAACAAAGTCTTCCCCACCAGAGGTATGGGAGGATAAGCATACAGCAGACCCTCCCCCCAGTCCAGGAGGAAGGCATCCGATGCCAGTCTGCCGTGGGCCTGAAGCCTGGAACAGAACTGAGGGACTTTGTGGTTGGCTCGAGATGCGAAGAGATCTACCAAGGGGGTGCCCCACACCTGGAAGATCTGACGCACTACACGGGAATGGAGCGACCACTCGTGCGGTTGCATAATCATGCTCAACCTGTCGGCCAGACTGTTGTTTACGCCTGCCAGATATGTGGCTTGGAGCACCATGCCGTGACGGCGAGCCCAGAGCCACATGCTGACAGCTTCCTGACACAGGGGGTGAGATCCGGTGCCCCCCTGCTTGTTGACGTAATACATGGCAACCTGGTTGTCTGTCTGAATTTGGATAATTTGGTGGGACAGCCGATCTCTGAAAGCCTTCAGAGCGTTCCAGATCGCTCGTAACTCCAGAAGATTGATCTGCAGATCGCGTTCCTGGAGGGACCAGCTTCCTTGGGTGTGAAGCCCATCGACATGAGCTCCCCACCCCAGGAGAGACGCATCCGTGGTCAGCACTTTTTGTGGCTGAGGAATTTGGAAAGGATGTCCCAGAGTCAAATTGGACCAAATCGTCCACCAATACAGGGATTTGAGAAAACTCGTGGACAGGTGGATCACGTCTTCTAGATCCCCAGCAGCCTGAAACCACTGGGAAGCTAGGGTCCATTGAGCAGATCTCATGTGAAGGCGGGCCATGGGAGTCACATGAACTGTGGAGGCCATGTGGCCCAGCAATCTCAACATCTGCCGAGCTGTGATCTGCTGGGACGCTCGCACCCGTGAGACGAGG
Source organism: Microcaecilia unicolor (assembly GCF_901765095.1). Taxonomy (NCBI): domain Eukaryota; kingdom Metazoa; phylum Chordata; class Amphibia; order Gymnophiona; family Siphonopidae; genus Microcaecilia; species Microcaecilia unicolor. Next base: position 19,701,769 of record NC_044043.1, on the reverse strand, counting down.
GACAGCAAGTTGTTGGCTCTCGTCTCTGGGAGATAGGCGCGAGCCGCCCGAGAATCCAGCAGAGCTCCTATGAATTCGAGTTTCTGCACTGGGAGAAGATGGGACTTTGGATAATTTATCACAAACCCCAGTAGCTCCAGGAGGCGAATAGTCATCTGCATGGACTGCCGGGGTCCTGCCTCGGATGTGTTCTTCACCAGCCAATCGTCGAGATATGGGAACACGTGTACCCCCAGTCTGCGAAGTGCCGCTGCTACTACAGCCAAGCACTTCGTGAACACTCTGGGCGCAGAGGCGAGCCCAAAGGGTAGCACACAGTACTGGAAGTGACGTGTGCCCAGCTGAAATCGCAGATACTGTCTGTGAGCTGGCAGTATCGGAATGTGCGTGTAGGCGTCCAGAGAGCATAGCCAACCGTTTTGCTGAATCATGGGTAGAAGGGTGCCCAGGGAAAGCATCCTGAACTTTTCTTTGACCAGATATTTGTTCAGGGCTCTTAGGTCTAGGATGGGACGCATCCCCCCTGTTTTCTTTTCCACAAGGAAGTACCTGGAATAGAATCCCAGCCCTTCTTGCCCGGATGGCACGGGCTCGACCGCATTGGCGCTGAGAAGGGCGGAGAGTTCCTCTGCAAGTACCTGCTTGTGTTGGAAGCTGTAAGATTGAGCTCCCGGTGGACAATTTGGAGGTTTTGAGGCCAAATTGAGGGTGTATCCTTGCCGGACTATTTGGAGAACCCACTGATCGGAGGTTATGAGAGGCCACCTTAGGTGAAAAGCTTTCAACCTCCCCCCGACTGGTAGGTCGCCCGGCACTGACACTTGGATGTTGGCTATGCTCTGCTGGAGTGAGTCAAAAGCTCGTCCGTTGCTTTTGCTGGGGAGCCAAGGGGCCTTGCTGAGGCGCACGCTGCTGATGAGAGCGAGCGCGCTGGGGCTTAGCCTGGGCCGCAGGCTGTCGAGAAGGAGAATTGTACCTACGCTTGCCAGAAGAGTAGGAAACAGTCTTCCTTCCCCCAAAAAATCTTCTACCTGTAGAGGTAGAGGCTGAAGGCTGCCGGCGGGAGAACTTGTCGAATGCGGTGTCCCGCTGGTGGAGCTGCTCTACCACCTGTTCGACTTTCTCTCCAAAAATATTATCCGCACGGCAAGGCGAGTCCGCAATCCGCTGCTGGATTCTATTCTCCAGGTCGGAGGCACGCAGCCATGAGAGGCTGCGCATCACCACACCTTGAGCAGCGGCCCTGGACGCAACATCAAAGGTGTCATACACCCCTCTGGCCAGGAATTTTCTGCACGCCTTCAGCTGCCTGACCACCTCCTGAAATGGCTTGGCTTGCTCAGGGGGGAGCTTATCCACCAAGCCGGCCAACTGCCGCACATTGTTCCGCATGTGTATGCTCCTGTAGAGCTGGTACGACTGAATTTTGGCCACGAGCATAGAAGAATGGTAGGCCTTCCTCCCAAAGGAGTCCAAGGTTCTAGAGTCCATGCCCGGGGGCGCCGAAGCATGCTCCCTAGAACTCTTGGCCTTCTTTAGGGCCAAATCCACAACTCCAGAGTCGTGAGGCAACTGAGTGCGCATCAGCTCTGGGTCCCCATGGATTCGGTACTGGGACTCAATCTTCTTGGGGATGTGGGGATTACTTAATGGCTTGGTCCAGTTCGCCAGCAATGTCTTTTTGAGGACATGATGCATGGGTACTGTGGACGCTTCCTTAGGTGGAGAAGGATAGTCCAGGAGCTCAAACATTTCAGCCCTGGGCTCGTCCTCCACAACCACCGGGAAGGGGATGGCCGTAGACATCTCCCGGACAAAGGAAGCGAAAGACAGGCTCTCGGGAGGAGAAAGCTGCCTTTCAGGAGAGGGAGTGGGATCAGAAGGAAGACCCTCAGAGAAATATCTGATGTCTTCTTCTTCTTCCCACGAGGCCTCACCCTCGGTGTCAGACACAAGTTCACGGACCTGTGTCTGTAACCGTGCCCGGCTCGACTCCGTGGAACCACGGCCACGGTGGGAACGTCGAGAGGTAGACTCCCTCGTCCGCACCGGTGAAGCTCCCTCCGCCGACGTAGTCGGGGAGCCTTCCTGGGAGGCTACCACAGTCGGTACCGCACGCAGCACCAACGCCGGAGACCTCACCCCGGGCAATGGGCCAGCCGGCGCCTCGCTCGACGGTAGCGGTGGCGCAAGCACCCCCGGTACCGGAGGGGTAGGGCGCAACAGCTCTCCCAGGATCTCTGGGAGAACGGCCCGGAGACTCTCGTTCAGAGCGGCTGTAGAAAAAGGCATGGAAGCCGATGCAGGCGTCGATGTCAGAGTCTGTTCCGGGTGTGGAGGCTGTTCCGGGCCGGCCCAAGGTGAGCGCTTCGACACCTCTTGAACAGAGGGCGAGCGGTCCTCTCGGTGCCGATGCCTACTGGGTGCCGACTCCCTCGGCGACCCAGAGCTCTCGGTGCCGACACGGGAAGGGGACCGGTGACGATGCTTCTTCGACTTCTTGGGACGAAGCATGTCACCGGAGCTTCCCGGCACCGACGAGGAGGACGTAGAATCCAGCCGTCGCTTCCTCGGGGCCGAGACCGAAGGAGGTCGGTCTCGGGGGGGCTGTACCGCAGGAGTCCTCGGGATGGGGGGAGACCCACCCGAATGCTCACCGCCACCAGCAGGGGAATGGACAGCCCTCACCTGCACTCCAGACGAAGCACCACCGTCCGACGTCATCAGCAGACGAGGAGGTCTCGATACCACCGACGCCGACGCAGCCTTCCGATGTCGCCCCGATGCAGAGGGCCGATGCCTCGATGCACTCGATGCAATCGGTGAAGGTCCAGGCGCCGACGAC